>NW_028261381.1:9349454-9649454 GCF_051295495.1 Thamnophis sirtalis | reverse complement strand
TGTTGTTGGTGCGTTGATGATGTCGTGGTTTTCGCACCGCGGTTTTGTCAGCGCGGTTTTGTCATGCGCGCATTTGTTGGGTCACGCTTTATAATGGCTTGGAATTGTTTGGAGAAGGATAGCCAGAGGAACTAGAAATGGGCTGCAGTGACCTGACAGCTAGTCATTGTGCAGCTAAAATTTGCTTGAATGTAAAAACCAGCTGGACAGAAGTCAAACAGTTAGGAAGGGGTGATGTTTTGTAATGTCAACTCAGAGGAATTTGAGCCTAAGGATCCTGATGAAGAAGATGATAAGAGGAACTCTTATCAGCTGTAGGCTGGATCCCTACCCTTTTTGGCTGGTGCACACAGCTAGGGAGAAGCTGGGCTCAGATTGTGATAAATATCTTCTTGTTGGAAGTAGAATTGCCATTGTCTTTACTTCCTTAAGTGACCGGCCCTACCTAGCCATATTAGCCAGGTCTCCAACATCCAGGGGGTGGTGGTGGGGATTGCTAAGAATGTGGGATGGTATCAGATTTAGCTTTAGATGAGGTCATGCTGTTCCAGAAAGAGCTGTTCTGCCGCTTTAAGGTCTTTCTCCTGTTTGGAGGAAGGTAGAGCAGGTAGAAGCCATGGCAATGAATTTTCTGTGCCAGCACTGCTGGCTGCCAGCCAACAAGAGAGCATGCTGGGGAAATTCAGGCAGAATTTTTAGAAGCAAACAGTCCTTTTTAACTATAAAGTTGGTCAAGGCTTGGCCTGGGTCATGACTTTGAATCCAATTTTAAAAAAAAGACAAATCCAAGGGAGAAGATAATAGACACCATGGGGTAGGATCCAGAGTTCAAACCATGGCAGAACAAGGCAAACATGACAGAGCTGAGGCTTGAAAAGTTATTCTCGGCATATTCCCTCAGGGATTGAGCCATGCTGAGCCATCACCCAGATGTACAGCTGAGGCACATTACTCATTCGATGCTAGCCTACTTCTTGGACGGTGTATCTGATGTTCGGTATCCTGCCCTGCAAATGGTGTCGCATTTTAAGTATATTTCTGCTCTCAGAATCCAAGAGGCTATGAATGAGTTCAAGCAGGTAGTCCTGGGGGTTTGCTGGATCCACCTCAGGCAGGGTGGAGTTACTGGCTTTGACTTTACTAAAATCACCCCTCCAGGACAGTTATCCTTAGAAGCCTCTGGTTGGATTTCCTTTTCCTTCTCATGAGAAGTATCCAGCAGGGCCACAACAATGAGAGCCTTTCTTCAGTTTTGTGCCAATTCCAGCCTTTCTTGGAATGGATGGTGCAATGGCCGCTATGTCACTTCATCCTTGGATTATCTATCTTGTCCTTCCATGGGACTGCCCTTGAGGGCCACTTAGAAACAGGAATGACCTGTTATTGTCATTGTACAGCGGTATTTCAAGAGCTGCATTGGTTACTGGTTTGCTTCCCAATACCATTGAGGTTGCTGATCATAACTATAAAGCCCTAAATGGCTGAGAGTCCAGTTAAATGGAAGTCTGCTTCCTCTTGGTAGACTCTGCCTGCCCAAAAGATTTGGGCAAAGAATGTAGCAGTTAGACTTAGCAACAGCAGTTAGACTTATATACCGCTTCATAGGGCTTTCAGCCCTCTCTAAGCGGTTTACAGAGTCAGCATATCGCCCCCAACAATCTGGGTCCTCATTTCACCCACCTCGGAAGGATGGAAGGCTGAGTCAACCTTGAGCCGATGAGATTTGAACTGTTGAACTGCAGATAGCAGTCAGCTGAAGTGGCCTGCAGTACTGCACCCTAACCACTGCGCCACCTCGGCTCTCATGTATGCTAAAAGTCCTCAGTCCCATGAGGGAAGAAAGCCTTCTTTGTTGGAGTTTCCCTGTGGTGGAATAAAATATCCCTAGAAAATAAGAGTAGCCCAGGGATATTGGCAATGAGTGGTCAAAAAAGTCAAGATGATGACGGCAGCGGTGTGATCAAGGTTCTGCCTGTTCTTTATGTGCCTTGCATAGGTTATGCATATTAAAAATAGGTGGTATTTCAGCTACACCTTTGCAGCCCCCACTTTTTTTTTTTGAAAACATCCCATGGATACTTGTGGAATACAGATAGTCCTTGTTGTGACCCGACAAATGCGCGCCCGACAACAGCGCACTGACAAAACCGCGGCGATAAAACCATGACGTCGACAGCGCGCCCACAAAGGCGCGCCGACAAAAGAGCGCCGACAGAAGCGCGATTACGGTTAAGGTAAGGGTAAGGGTTAGGGTTAGGTTCAGGGTTAGGTTCAGGGTTAGGTTTAGGGTTAGGCTTTAACGTTTTAACGAGTTGACAGCGTTGACATTTAAACATGTGTGTGCGATTGCGTTGGCACACAGATGTTGGCGCGCTACTATCGCATAATTAGCGCTTAAGATGGCACGGATTTGACCTCTGCGGTTCTGTCGGCGCGGAAAAGGCTTTCGCGCATTTGTCGGTGAACCAGTCCTTGTTTAATGAATATAATTAGGACTAGCAATTCCATCAATTAGCAAAGTAGCTGCTAAGCGAACTGACTATGCCAACTTACAATGGGCCGTTCTAGGAGTCCCAGTTGCAGTCATTAAAAAAATCACCCCTATTTGTTAAACAAGGTATCGTATGACTGCAATGTGTGACCTCCTACTGGCTTCCCCATTGACTTTGCTTGTCAGAGGCCAGCTGGAAAGGTCACAAATGGCCATCACATGATCCCAGGATCATGCTGCAAACGTGATTGCCAAGGGTCTGAATCACAGTCATGATCATGGAGATGCTACGATGAGCACAATTGTGAAGACTGGTTGTAAGTCACATTTTTCTGGACTGTTGTAACTTCAAACCATCACTAAACAAATGGTTGTTAACTGAGGATTACCTGTAGTCCAAAACATAACATTTTGATTTTTCTGAAGCAAGTAAAAAATCAATCAAGTAAATTAAGTAAAAAATCAAGTAAAAAAAAAAAGGTTTCAGGGAGCATTGTGGAATAAGTTATGAGTGAAGACTGCTGGCAATAGCCTTGTTTATTGATTATATACTTTGCAATTTATAGATACATTTTTAATTTTGTTCATATTCCTATACGATTCTATATTGGTGAAACCTGTATACTGTGTAGATTTCATTGATTTAAATGATATTGAAGTTGTAGGTTCAAGAATGAATTACTGTAATGGGAAAGATAGAGATTTGACTATTAAAAAGGACTTTAAGAAAGCTAAACTGTATCCCATAAATCCAAATGTCAGAGGTTTATTGGAACTGCAGACAAACATCACAGCTAAAAGCTATAAAAAGTACTTTGAAAAATGTTTGCGCATTCTGTTAGAGTTGCCTAAATGTGCTATTTTGATCTTTGTAGAGAGATATAACTATTTCAGCTGAAGAATTGAGAGCAGCAAAAGAAAAAATGAACAATAAACTCCAAGAGGTAAGAGCAGGAGAAAATCAGAGAGTAGTACATTTTAAAAAGTGCAGGGCTATAGGCATAAGGCAATGGATGAGTTGAAGATTCTTAGAATATTCTCCAAGTGATCGTGTATTGTTTGGGAAGAGGTTTTCAATCGAAAGGCCAGCATTATTTTTGCAGAAATAAGATAAAACCATGTCAGACTAAGAACATATGAAATCATGTCCATCAAGTGTTGTGGCCCGGCAGGAGCCGTTGGAGCTGCCGCCAGACTCCGACAGCGAGGGGTCTTATGAGTTGGCCCTGGAGGAGGTGGAGGACCCTGGACAGGGTGCCGACTCCGAGCAGGACGAGGAGAGACTGGTTGGCCACCAGGTGGTGGCGGAGCCTTGGATCAGAGGGAGTGTTCCGGAAAACACTTGTGAGTTGTTTCGGGATGCACGCCGTCGAAGGGCTACTCGGCGGCAAGAACTGAGTAATTGTAGGAGATGATTATGTTTAACTGATGCTTATTAAGATCCTCTCCTGATTATAAAAGAGACTGCTTGTGCCATGCCCTTTTGCAGAAGTCAACATTCGCGATTCAGAGAAACCAACTTGGAAAAGTGGTTTGCTGTGAGAGCTTGTTTGCATTGCCTAGTTTTGTAGGACTTGCTGCCAGAGTGCTTATCTCTTTGTTTATTTTGGGCTTGCAGCCAACGAGAGTCTGGACTGATTAAAAGTATTCTTACCGTATATACTCGAGTATAGGCCGACCCGAATATAAGCCGAGGCACCTAATTTTACCACAAAAAACTGGAAAAGTTATTGACTCGAGTATAAGCCTAGGGTGGGAAATGCAGCAGCTACCGGTAAATTTCAAAAATAAAAATAGATACCAATAATGTTTTTGAATATTTATTTCAAAGAAAAACAGTAAACTAGTGGTGTATTCAATGAAATACTTCACTCACCTCATGATGCTGATGTCCCGCTGTGATGATGATGTCCCGTGCAGCCGCGGGAGCGATGTCCCGCCTCCTATGACACACGGCACAGTGATTCCTATCATTGGATCACTGTACCAGAGGAGGTGGGACATAGCTATGTGGCTGCTTGCCATAACAAGGAGGAGGTGGGACATCGTTGCAGAGCGGCAGGAGGGGGAGGAAGGGGAATCGTAAGACAGCCCTGCATTACATTAGAACGTGAGGAGGGGGGATGGTGCGGTGCGCGCTGCGCGGCAAACTGACACAGAGGGAGGGGAAACTCACAGGGGCACTGGGCCATTCACGAGTGTCACCCAGCGGCATGGCCCCGCCCCTTTTTCTCCTCCATTTCGGGCAAATTTTTCACTGACTCGAATATAAGCCGAGGCGGCTTTTTTCAGCCCAAAAAGTGGGCTGAAAAACTAGGCTTATACTCGAGTATATACAGGATTTACTTTTGTTTGTGGCGTTCGTTCCTGGGTGGAGAAGGGTGGGGGGGGGTCAGAACAATCAAGTATATTGTGGAAGTCTCTGTATTGTGACTTGCAAAGTGAGACTCCCAGATTTGTTTTCTGTGTTGCCTTTCTGCTTTACATTTGTTTCTTTTTTCCAGATAACGGAGAAATTATCCAGAGAGTCCAGCTCAAGGGAGTCTTTGGAACAAGGCCAGGTTGTCCTTCTTTATCAAATACGTGACATGGAAGCAATGGTGGAAAAAGAACAGACGCAGGTAGTAGACGCCTTTCTGCTAGAATATGACCAAAGAATGTGCTTGCAGGATGCCGATGGACTGATATTGACATGTAAGGTTGCAACAGCATACCACTAAAGCAGAATATTAAATTACTATTGCTCTTACAACCAGCCTTATTAAGAGAATTTACTAATGCAAACATTGGTGTATATAAATGTTCATTTTCCCTCTATTAAGCAGAATGCTGGAAGGCTATCTGTAACGTGCACATGATTGCATGCCATTAAGAAAATATTCCTTTGCCAGCCCTTAATCACCTATATCTTACTCTTATTCATGCAGTTTATGAGAATAGTCGGCATGCTGCAATTTGGAAAATGTATGCTTTTTTTGACTAGCAAGAAGTAATCAGAGAATGTGAGTAATGGATGGTTGTCCAGAATTGTAGCTTACATTACCTGGCTAATATGCCAGATTTTGACAGAGGTTATATAGGCTGCCTCATGACAATCAACTCAATTCAATAATGAACAAATTCTATGTGTATATTTTATTCCATTAGTAATCCATCAGATACAGTGTTAGTGTCAGTCTAAATGATGGGTCAGCTGTCAATGGAAGTAGGTGTCCATATCCGAGGTGGATAACAAATTCCAGTCCCCATTTTGCAGTTTCCAAATGACTGTCAAAATTTGATGGCCACCCCAATGATTTTCAATAGCAAGGTATTCCTGCCACCCATCAAAATCTTCCAAAACTCCCCCCCCCCCAAAAATCTTTCTCTTCCCATGACATCAATACATACCTATTTGGACACTGTTTTTTTATTTTATTTTAAAAATGTAGCCATGAGCCAGCATTCAAATCTGCTCTTGAATTATTCTTCAAATTTGTTGGTATTCCCATCCTGATCCTCAAGGATAATAATCTACATGATAAGCTATTTGACTGAATAATTTAATTTCATTAAATTTAATTTCATTAAATTATTAGCTTGCTCACTTTTTGGTATTTCTTAATTGTTTTAAGAAAGGCCTGTATTTTACAAAATGCATGTTTCAAATGCCATTACAGGTTCAAATTCTGCAGCAGGATTGTAACATTCTACGGCACGATATTCAGCTATCTCAGGAGAGACTACAGGAAGAACAAGAGAAGTTCGTTCAATTAGAGGAGGAATGTCTACATCTTAAAGCTGATCTAGGTATTGGAATCAAAACCTTGGATGTTTTATATTTCTTAAACCAACTTTGGTTATCACTTGATGATCAATGATAGATAAGCTAATTAGAAATATCTTTAATTGTTTTTTTCTTCTTGATTTCTTTAAAACTGTAACTGTTTTTCAAGGGAACAAAGGACCAGTTTTGTTGAACAAAGAACGTATAGGTCAAAGGTCTAAGATAGTTGTATGAAGTTTATCTCTAGTCAGTGAAGTGGGAAATATATTTTATCAGGCATGAAATCCAAACATAGGAAGGCTTGTATATTTAACCAAAAATAAATGCTAGTCCACATTTAGAATGAAATGACTACAAGAGGAATATCTGAGTAAACGGAAAAATCACAGTTAATTGCTGCTTTTTGGAAAAAGAAAATTATAATATACTTGCAAAATCATTCATGAAATAAATGAGAAATTGATTATTAGCCACTCAATCATAAAGTCTACTGGAATTCCAGAGGTAGAGTATTGTCACAAAAATAATATCTAGTTTTCACTGGAAGGTCTTCATTGAGGCAAGCTATTGCTCCTCTTGTAAACTGATTGCATTGTACATCTGCTATTGCAATAATTTAAAAATGGTTTCATGATGGAACCAGCTATCTACGGTGTAGTGATCTATTGATGTAGGTCTTCAAAAAAATAATAATAATAACTACGCCACCTGTGGCAGATTGAAATAGGACAACATAATCATTCATATAAGTAGCTATAAATGTTACAGGAAATGCCTTAGAGATGCTCTCAACAAATCAGCTTGCAAGTTTAAATCTACATGCAGAAAAATGTTACTTTGGATTTCATAAATACATACAGTAATCTAGGCAAATCCTGAGTGTATTACTTAAAAATACAGCTTGCTCGGAGTGAACAAGCTTTACATCTGTTTTGTTGTTGTTATTGTTATTATTAGGGAAGAATATTAGTTAAACAGTTAATGTCTAATTAAAACAGCTGCATTTTGATTTTTTTGTAGAATCCCGAGACAAGATGATTTCCAAGCTACAGGAAGACATCCAAGTAAGTATAAAAAGAAAATCAGTGAGTCTAAAATATATTATAGAAATTCTTTTTATAAGTGTCTTGACTTTAACTACACAACAAAAGCTTTTTGTTAATACATAAAGAGCTGTGCCAAAGAGAATAATTATGTTTTAATACCTGTTTTAAAATATTTTTTTCCTAAAGACAATTAACCTTATTTTCATCTAGACTACACAGCTATGTTTGAACACGGCAGAAGAAAAGAATACAAAGTTTCGGTCAAAAATATTTACTTTACAAGAGGTAGCAAGTAAGGCACAGGTAGGAAATATTCAAACTAAATTACTGATAGTCCTCTTTTAATGTCTGTAACTGGGACTGGCAATTTGGTCATTAAGCAAAGCAATGAACAGTGCTTATGGTTCAGCTGTGCTTTGCTTTATAGACCAGTGAAGATGGTAAATGTACGAACTGGTTGTAATTTTATTTTTCATGGTAATTGCAAGTGGTTGCTAAGTGAGGCAATTGCTAAATGAAGACTACCTGTATATAGGACACAAGAGACAAATGTCTGTAAAATCTAGTTATTTTTTTCTTTGTGCTGTTCTAATGTGTTTCTGAGAAAGGAGATTAGATTAGATTAGAGGTTTATTTATATGCCGCCCTTTTCCCTGGGGGGACTCAGGGCGGCTCACAATCCAAAGGAAGGGGAAAAACAGACTTTTACATATAAGACAATACATGATTAAAACACAACATTCATACCATTCGGGCGGGTTACAATCTTTAGCCCCAGGAGCTTTCAGTTCTTAGGAAAATTGGAGATGTGAGGTTTAATGGTCAAATGATGGGAAATGGTCATCACAAAACATTGCTCCTGAAATGTTGGGAAACTACCAGCCAGGCAAGGGGGATGGGGACGGGGTGAGGGAAGACCAAGATCAAGCGGGGGTGGGGGGTTTGCACAGCTACTAGGGACCTAAGATTCACAAACACACACACATACACACACACACACACACCCTTCAATTCCATGGAATCATTTCTGCTTATTGTCAGAAGAAGGCAAGCAGCTTGGGAAGCTTCTTATAGGTAAAATACAAGAAACAATATCTATCAAAAACAATATCTGTTTGTTTGTTTTTTAAAGATGGAAGCCAAAACTAGTCATCTTGTCAGGGAACTT
This sequence comes from Thamnophis sirtalis, assembly GCF_051295495.1. NCBI lineage: Eukaryota > Metazoa > Chordata > Lepidosauria > Squamata > Natricidae > Thamnophis > Thamnophis sirtalis. The sequence goes on along the minus strand of NW_028261381.1, from coordinate 9,640,983 downwards.
GTGTCTGTTGCTGCAGAAAATCTGTTTTCTTTTTCAGAAACTTAATGGGCAGTTGGCTCAACAGTGCACAGAACTAAGTGGTGCTCTTCAAAAAGCTACTGTGGAAAATGCTCAAGTTGCTTCAGATCATCAGGTTGCTCTTCAGGTATGGAGTACATATATATATATATATATATATATATATATATATATATATATATATATATATATATATATATATATATATATATATATATATATATGTGTGTGTGTGTGTGTGTTTTTATTTGTGCTGATAAATAAATAAAGGACTTTATATAATAAATGACTTTAAATATATATATATATATATATATATATATATATATATATATATATATATATATATATATATATATATATATATATATTCATTCTGAGGTTTTCGCGGGTGTTAGTATGTAGGTCTCTAGTTATTCGGGTTTTCTCCCGCGTAAAATTGGAGATGTCTTGGTGACGTTTCGACGAAGTCTCATTCGTCATCTTCAGGCTACTTCAGGCTTGGTGCTTCCAGGAGCAATTGTCACCAAGACATCTCCAATTTTACACGGGAGAAAACCCGAATAACTAGAGACCTACATATATACATATACATATACATAGCAATAGCAATAGCAGTAGACTTATATACCGCTTCATAGGCCTTTCAGGCCTCTCTAAGCGGTTTACAGAGAGTCAGCATATTGCCCCCAACAATCTGGGTCCTCATTTTACCCACCTCGGAAGGATGGAAGGCTGAGTCAACCCTGAGCCGGTGAGATTTGAACCGCTGACCTGCTGATCTAGCAGTAGCCTGCAGTGCTGCATTTAACCACTGCGCCACCTTGGCTCTACATATATACATATATACATATATACAACATATACAACATATACAACAACATCATATACAACATATATACATATATACATATACATATACATATACATATACATATACATACATACATACATACATACATACATACATACATACATACATACATACATATATATATATATATATATATATATATAAACTTTCATTCATATATATATATATGAATGAAAGTTGTTTGTTGAAAACAGTCAATGGTACACAGCCTACCCTTCCTTTTCATTTTATTTATTCATATGGCCACCCATCTTGCTAACGTGATTCTGGATGGCTGTATAGATAAGAATCCATCCATGTCTTGTAATAGATCAACTAGATGGAAACAATGTGGTAGACAAAGGAGAACCTGTGTATTTGTTTAAATAGCTGAGATTTCAAGAAGTCTGCATCAGTATATATTGTTAAAATCTGTGAAGGAGAAAAGGGAGAGCACAGATAAGGCTAATGTTTTACATCTGTCTTGTAGTGGTCTCACAAACATTGTATATTGCGCAGGATACCCTTTTTGAGGGAGATAGGCAGTTCAAAAAATTGAAAAATAATAATAAAGAAACTAAAAAACTTGCTGAAAGAAAAGTCAAGCAAAGAATTGCTGGCTCCTCATTTCTGCTAATGTCAGGCTTTGTTTATTCACTGTGAAGTCAGAACCAGAAGGGAAATTAGCTGGGCAGCCCTTACATTGACAAAGCTGTGGAATGTCAAGGGCTGATTTAGTTTGTTTTGAAAACTAGTTCATCATTTCATACCTTTATTTATTTTCTGTTTCCTTGCTTGCTTATCATTTGTTGCTCCAATGCAGAGGGATTCTGAATAGCTCCCATTCCTTTCCTTTAATAAGAAAATTAAACTAGCAAAACAATATTAGAAAGATCATCTGTCAGTTACCCAAAATTACCATGGCCACTCAATAGCCATAGCAATAGCAGTTAGACTTATATACCGCTTCATAGGGCTTTCAGCCCTCTCTAAGTGGTTTACAGAGTCAGCATATTGCCCCCACAGTCTGGGTCCTCATTTCACCCACCTCGGAAGGATGGAAGGCTGAGTCAACCTTGAGCCGGTGAGATCAGAACCGCTGAACTGCAGATAGCAGTCAGCTGAAGTGGCCTTCAGTACTGCACTCTAACCACTGCGCCACCTCGGCTCCTTGGAAGAACCATAAGCACCCAAACACAAGTGGGCCCCAAACTCATTCAAGTTTCCTTCCCAGAGCTTTTTATAAAAAAAGCAATTTCTTACACGTTTTGTAAAACTCAACAGGGTTGGGCTATTTTGATTTCAGGAAGTAAACTATTCCAGTGAAGAGGGCTGCAACTGAGAAGGCTCAACTTCTGGACCATGTAGAACATCTCTAAGAGAAGGGACCTGAAGGAAAGCTTGCTTTTCAGCCTTTTGGGATGGGCAGGTGGAACTGAGAGGAGCCAGGCCAAAGAAATCCATGTCCTGAACCATAAAAGGCTTTGAAGCATTCTAGACTTTGAATTGCACTTGAAGCTAACTTGCAATCAGTGCATTCTGGGCGTAGGAGTGTTAGACGTTAATTTGCTACTTCTGTTGGTTGAAGTAGGCTGTAACCTGTGCCAGTTCAAGCTTCTGGATGTTCAAAGCGGTTCACTGACAAAAGGGCGAACGACAAAACCGCGCCCGACTAAACCGCAGTGACAAAACCACGCGTTCTAAAGCGCTCCGACGAATGAGCACTGAATCAAGAGATTCAAAAGAGCCGAGGTGGCGCAGTGGTTAGGGTGCAGCACTGCAGGCCACTTCAGCTGACTGTTATCTGCAGTTCGGCGGTTCAAATCTCACCGGCTCAAGGTTGACTCAGCCTTCCATCTTTCCGAGGTGGGTGAAATGAGGACCCAGACTGTGGGGGCAATATGCTGACTCTGTAAACCGCTTAGAGAGGGCTGAAAGCCCTATGAAGCGGTATATAAGGCTAACTGCTGCTAAAAATCACACCGACAACAGTGCGGCGACAGAAACGCGCTGTAAAACTAAACCTAACCCTAAACGTAACGCTAACCCTAACCCTAAATGTAATGCTAACCCTAACCCTAACCCTAACCCTAAACCGTTTTAGCAACGCGCTTTTGTTGATGCGCTGTTGTCGTGCACACTTTTGTCAGGTCACGGTTCAAAGCAGCTCCTTGTAGAGGAAATTAAAGCATGACCTACTCTGAACAGAGTTTCCCAATTCAGAATGGTCATGGCTGATACAGCAGGTATAACTGATTGGTTGGTTGATTGATTTTTATCCTGCATTCATTATTTTATAAATCACAAAGTAGCAAACATACGTAATACTCCTTCTTCCTCTGATTTTCCCCACAGCAACAACAACAACCCTGTGAGGTGAGTTGGGGGGAGAGAGAAGGACCACACCGTAGTCAGCCAGCCGGCTTTCGTGGTTAAGGCAGGACTGGAACTCACAATCTCTCGGTTTCTAGCCGGGTGCCTTAACCACTAGACCGAACTGGCTCTCATTGTTACTTCCATGTTCATAAATTCTCCCCCTCCTTTTCTCCCCCCATTTAAGGTGGAACAAGAAAAAATGCATCAGAAACTGAAGGAACAAGCTTTGCTTTTGGATGCTGTTACGCGAGACCTTCAGGTTGTGCAGAAAGAAAAAGCTCAGCTCCAGAAAAAACTGTGAGAGGCAATTGAGATTTGTGTGATTGTTCCCCAAGTGTGACCCACTTCCTTTCCTGTTCTGTTTTCTGTATTTGTCTCTTAGTTTAGCACAAGCTCTACCTTATTCAGCTTCTTGCACTGTCTTCTGAATTTTTTGAAGAATGTAGAGGATAACAGGACTGCCACATAGTTATGTTTATTCTGCAGAGAAGACTTGCAAACTGAGCATGCTGAATGCAAGAAGAGGGACTGTAAAGAAGACACCATTGCCGCTGAAAAAGCCCGCCTGGAGTCTGTACTTTCCCAGACCCAAAAGGAATTGGAGACAATTATACAGGAGCGAAATTCTTTGCTAAATGAGAAAAAGATACTTGAAGAAGAGGTACAGTGGCTATTTATTGTGGTTTTACAGTAAAATCCGCATTTTTGTCGGAAGGACATTACATGTTCGTTAGAGAGAGGCAGATTTGTATTTGGAATCTTAGTTAAAAAAAAAAAAAACTCAAGAAGATGTTTGCTGCTTTGTGTAATATACCAGTACCAAAATGGCAAATACAAATCGTCCTTTACTTATAACTGCAAATGAGCCCAAAATTTCCATTGGTAATTAAGGCAATTATTAAGTTTATTTTGCCCCATTTTACGACCTTTCTTGACCCAATTGTTTAGTGAATCGTGACCCCTCAAAACCGCGGAGGACAAAATCGCGCTCGACGAAAGCGCGCATGTGACGTCATTACAGCACGACGAAAAAAATAAAAAATTGAAATAAAATTAAAATTAAAGCAAGCCAATTCACATAAAGGTAAGGGTTAGGTTTAGGGTTAGGGTTAGGTTAAGGGTTAGGGTTAGGTTTAGAGCGTTAGGGTTACGTTTAGCGTTAGGTTAAGGGTTAGCGTTACGTTAACGGTTAGGTTTAGGGTTAGATTTAGGGTTAGGTTAAGGGTTAGGTTTAGGGTTAGGTTTAGGGTTAGGTTTGGGGGGGTTAGGGTAAGGTTTTCGCTTTATTTTTACATTTTTGATCACAGCGCGATGTTTTCGTCACGCTGTGATGACGTCAAATGCGCGCTTTCGTCGAGCGCGATTTTGTCCTCCGCGGTTTTGTGGTGGAACCTAGTGAATCACTGTGATTAAGTGAATCATTCAGTTGATTAGTGAATCTGACTTCCTCCATTGATTTTGCAACTGTCAATGCCATAAATACAGTTGCCAGTTGCCAAGCATCTGAATTTTGATCATGTGACCATGGGGCTGCTGCAAAGTGTGAAAATTGGTCATAAGTCACTTTTTTCAGTGCTGTTGTAACTTTAAACGGTCACTAAGCAAATGATCGAGGACTATCTATGAGTGACCTTATATGCAAGATTTGAATTGACTCAAAATAATATTTCTGTGCCCAATTTTTTAAATAAAATTTGCCCCAGAAAATAGCATAGAAAACCAGTATATTCTGCAATAACCAATTTTGTTGTACACATGCTATACAATGGCAATAAAGGCTATACTATGGTATTTGAGGGGACGCGGTGGCTCAGTGGCTAAGATGCTGAGCTTGTCGATCAGAAAGGTCGGCAGTTCAGTGGTTCAAATCCCTAGCACTGTGTAACGGAGTAAGCTCCTGTTACTCGTCCCAGCTTCTGCCAACCTAGCAGTTCGAAAGCACGTAAAAAATGCAATAGAAAAATAGGGATCACCTTTGGTGGGAAGGAAACAGCATTCCGTGCGCCTTTGGCGTTTAGTCATGCCAGCCACATGACCACGGAGATGTCTTCAGACAGTGCTGGCTCTTCAGCTTTGAAACAGAGAAGAGCACCGCCCTCTAGAGTCAGAAACAACTAGCACATATGTGCGAGGGGAACCTTTACCATTACCTTTTATGGTATTTGATGAATTACTGCTAATCACTGCTGATTCAGATTTTTACAAAAGCAACCATTCCTAATGTATATGAAGAAAAAAAAATATATAATAGATTTTTCCTTGAAGTGTTTGGCAAAAAACTATTTTAATTCTTAATGACAGTCACAGCAAACAATACAAGAAACAAGAAAGACTGAAAAGTTGGAAGCCGAACTAACGGAAAAAAAGGTACAGCATTATATACAAGTGTTGAAAGTGTTGAGGTTCCCATTGGCCAACAGTTAAGTCTGTCAATTGATTTGCAATTCATTGGGTTGTAGATCCAGATTTGCTTGGAATAAACTTGGAAAAGCATAGGAGGCATCCCTAAACCTTTGCCTATTACTTTTAACCTCTGTTTAGTTCAAGATTTAGTTCAAACGCTTATTTGGTGAAATGATCCAGTAGGTTAAGGTTATTTTAAAATTCTTTGACAAGCAGTTCAAAACTGGGTCTTCTTTGTGTTACTAAGTTCCACAACCAGCAAATCATGATATAAAAAAAACCCCAGAATATATTTTCTAGATAAATGTGTGATAACCATAGCAAAGATATTCATTTTAAACTGATGTTTACAAATAGAAGACTAATTATTTGTCATTTTTAGTCATTTTAGATGTTAGCACCTGATGCTGTACATAACTAGCAATTTTCTGGCTCCCTCTGCTGCTAGAGAAATATCTAGATAGGTTTCATTTTCCAAATGGTTCAAACTATGAACAATTAACTATATTTTATGGCACCTGAAATGTGGTCTTTGTTTCTTTTTTTAAGTCGGAAATTAATTGTCTGCAAGAATCAGTGAAAGCACTAGAGAAAGAAAAAAGGGAATTTTTGGAGCAGGATGCTGCACTTAAGCACCAAAAGGTATGCAACTAAAATAGTACAACATGGCATAAAAGTAAAGTCATTTGATGATATCTCTTCTCCTCCAATAAAAAAAATAGCCTTCAACAAAAAGGAATGTTAAGGGGGTTGGAATCAATACTTTTTTGCAGTAGCATCGGAAGTAAAGGTTTATTTTAATCATATCTGCAGTTTTCACAGCATCTGGTTTAATTTTACTTAGTTTCTCATTTTACTTTTGCATTCAGGACTGGTCTTCTGTCTCAGGCAAAGAGAAGTTTAGTGATAACCTTTCCCCCGTTTCCTGTCAACTCTGCAGGTTCATTGTTGTTAGAGGACATTGCAGCCTGCTTGTTTTCCGCTTTATTGGGCATTATCCTGTGGTCAGCACTGAAATGAAATTCTGCAGTCAGGGTGTGACTTGAACGAAGGTGTTCTGGGCCATTATCCTCTCTTACTTCTGGTTCCCTTAATGAGTCTCCACGTAAATCCTTGAATTTCTTTTTATACTACAGGAAACCGATTCCCTTACTAACAAGGGAATGGGGCTGACTCAGTAACAGCGGTGACTTTTATGTGCAACCTATTCAGCTTTTCTTTTCAAAAAGCAACACAGTTGTCTATTTATGCAATAATACGAAGAGAATACAGAACCTTATTATCATCTCAGTTAAGATGGGTGGACTTCAACTCCCAGAATTCTCCAGCCGGTATCCCGACAAGAGAATTCTGGGACTCGAAGTACAAACATCTTAACATTGCTGTTTGTAGAATTTTAAAAGAATTCTAGAGACGAGGTTCGGAGTAGAAGAATAAAGTTCATTTTTATTATCCAAAAATCAGAGCTAATTTGAAAACGGTTTGCAAAGCGTTGGTGGGTCTCACCCTGACTTCACCTGAGGTGAAGTCAGGGTGAGACCCACCAATGAGGACCCAGATTGTTGGGGGCAATATGCTGACTCTCTGTAAACCGCTTAGAGAGGCCTGAAAGGCCTATGAAGCGGTATATAAGTCTACTGCTATATTCACCTGAGTCACAAAGGAGAGCCACACCAAATTCGAAAGTGAAACAGCAGTTATACCCTCCCTAACTCCTCCTACTCCTCGTCAGCTAGCCTGACGAGGGTGGTTACAGACCAATCAGAGACAATAATTACCCTATCTTTTACCTTATTTGGGAATACAATTTTTAACCAATTAGCCCTTGGCATCCTTCTGGCCAATCAAGCAATCACATTTTCCCGCTCAATTCATAGCCACTCCTCTTACAGTTCATTGTTCTCCTCTCAAGTATTTACATATTCCTTCTCTCCGCCATTACCACGTGGTATAGCTCCCCCTAGGGGACTATTTCAGTAAAATATAAACACTTTATATTATATTATTACTCCATTGCTGAGATTGAAAAATAATCTATACTATCTATACATAAGCCCCTCTGCAAATGACCAACCCTCAAAATGTAAAAAAAACAAACATGAAAAATGTGCCACCTAAGGATAAGTTGACATCTACATTTTTGTATTTTTTTTTATTTTTGCCATATCTGTGAGTCGCACATTTTTCATGTTTTTTTTAAACATTTTGAAGACTAATTTGTAAAAGCATTACTGCATATACAGTATTGTAGATAAGTGAAATACAATTTTTAAATATATTTTGGCATCTAAAACTCTTGCGAGTTTTAGGTTGAGGTATGGGAAGAAGATTATTTTTGAGCTTATGGGTAGTTTACACACCCTGAGATTCTTAGGGCAAACTATAAATACTTCAATGAATAAATTGAATCAATGTTTTGGAGAAAAGAAACATTTACTATAGATATCTCCAGGCCTAACTACCCAAACTGTAATTTCAATATCCTTGGTTTACAGAGAGCAGGCTCCTCTGTTTTCATCTTGCTAACCAGTGTTTTCTCTTTTATTATGCTTTGAGCTAATAATGAACATTTATGACTGCTTCATTTCTTTACAATTTGCTATGAATCACAGCTGAATGAAAGCAAAGAAAAAGAATGAGGAGAGAGAAATTTCTAAGCCACATGCTTTAGTTTAGGGAGCATAAGACAATGACTGGTCCATCAGCCACTAAAATAAGTTTGAAAAGTTAACAAAAGAAAAGATAACAAAAACGGGCATATGCTAAAAGGAAAATTCAGGTAGCTAAACTGTTGAAAGGAGGATCATTCTTGTGCTTCCTGTTCACCTCCTTTTACTTTCTCCTGATCATTAGATCTATACTGTTTTTCAGCATAATCCCTTTAGAGACACTTCTGCTGCTGCCCTCCTGAATAATCCTCTTTTTATTTCTGGAAATGAGTTGGAAGAATAAAATCTGATTTTTGAGAGTGCTTGAAACATCCTGTGTTTTCTATCATTGAATCCTGTTCTGCATGAAGACAACTCATAAACGTGTCCATAATTTTTCTTCAAGCTGAAGAATGATAGACTGTGCCTCTGGTGTCTTTTTAAAAAAAAATGTATTTTATCAAACTTCTTTAAAGGGAAAGAAGAGGCAAGCGAGTGAAAAGAGAAATAATAATTGCTTGTGATATCTTAGAATTTTTACTAGACTATTAGTAAATTTACTAGAACATGTTATGAAATGTTGTAAAAAGGAGAGAGTTGGCTTGAATGCTTAAAAATATTTTGGGGGCAGTTTGTTTTTAAACCCAGGAATGAGAAATCTGTATCTGATCCCCACTTTAAGGGTTATAGTTCATCCCATTGCTGCAGTGCTTAAGCCATTCTTCATATTAAGACAAGAGCAAGCACTTCCCCAATCTGATTCTCAGACTTTTAAAAAGTACACCTGTAGCATAGAAAGTGGCTTCTGTCTGTGGCACTTCTGGAGTACTTGAATATTATCTGAAATTTATCTTTCAGGTCCTTTCATTAATTTCCAACTGCTGTTTTTTATTTGAAACATATTATAAACAAAACAGCTTATAGGCCTGAACCAAGGTGGCGCAGTGGTTAAATGCAGCACTGCAGGCTACTGCTAGATCAGCAGTTCAGCAGTTCAAATCCCACCGGCTCAGGGTTGACTCAGCCTTCCATCCTTCCGAGGTGGGTAAAATGAGGACCCAGATTGTTGGGGGCAATATGCTGACTCTCTGTAAACCGCTTAGAGAGGGCTGAAAGCCCTATGAAGCGGTATATAAGTCTACTGCTATTGCTATTGCTATGAACACTAAACAAAGAATAGAAATTAAAAGATAGGTCTTTGCAGACACAAAGTCGATCATTCCTATGGCACAGAAATCTTTTTTTTAAAATGACTTGGTTGTGTTGTCTAGGAGTTGATGGATATTTTCGGATGACAGTGAAGAAGAGGAACAAGAAATAAATAAGAGTGAAGACAAACCTAGGAATAGTGACATTTTAGTCATTAAATTGATGTCACAATTGATACTCCAATTTTACTTAAAAATATCACCTTACAGGTAGTCAATACTGATTAGAACTGAAAACTCTTGTTAAGCAGAGTCGTCATAGGTTGAACAACTATGTGACTGCACCGCTTAGCAAAGGCAGTCCTAGTTATGTTTGTTAAGCTAGTCATTAAGTGAGGATCTCATGTGATGGTGGCTTTTGACTTCTTGCCAACTCCTCCATTGACTCTGCTTGTGGGAAGCTGGCAGGGAAAGTGACGAATCACAGTCACATGTCTGCGCGACACTATGGCAAATGGAAGTGAGGACCGGTGGCTGAAATGAAGCCTCGTGACTCTGGAGGTGCTATGATAACCAAAACTTCGAGGACTGGATGTGAGTGCCACTTGTTCAGCCCTGTCGTTAAGTCCAATCAGACTTTAAATGAGGACCGCCTGCAATTTTAATGGACTGTACTGAAATGAGTCTCTTTTAATACTGCAAGGACAGATAGAGAGGGTGCGCAGTAAAAAATAAGGCATGTGCCTAAGTGTGCAAAAGTATATGACATCATGAAGAAGAGATGTATTTAAATAACATGACAATTATATGCTGTTATATTTGAGACTATTTTGATTTCACCTGTCGGAATCTGACTTTTTATAATCTTACAACATAACCTTTTGTAATTTACCTGTAGATTCTGTGGGATTCTGTTCATAATAGTTTCTCCAGACATTTTAAAAATGCTTAAGCTGAAAGCCATCTTTCATTTTCTCTAGCTGAAAGTACAGCAACTGGAAGAAGAACTGCAGTCCCTCATATATGTGCAATCAGAGAATAATCAGCTTCGCACATTTTGTATCGCCCTGAAGGATAAATATGATCAGGTACTCCATAAATGTAATAAGACATTTGTAAACTAATAAATATCTTTTTTTTTCTATGAACATGAAACACTTTTGGAGCCAAGAAAGCGGAAGTAGCCTTTTGATTGCCACAAGGATAAATTTTTGGAAACAAGAAAAACTTGCGAGTGGTTTTGTTTTTTTATTTTATTTTATTTTTTTTGAGGAAAAATTGCTTGGAATTATATTTCTTTCTGGGTTTTTTTTTTTTTTGAGATTTTAAATGCTACATGATCAAATTGTAGATACAGCATACGTAGTTAAATAATCATTTTTATTAATATATATTTTTTCCTGTTGGAAAAATTTACAATACTAAATTAATACATATATTAAGAGTTTTGATTTACCAGAGATGTTTTTTGAATGGAGATAAGTCATAGTTTTAGAACATCAAAACACATTTTGGAGAAATAGATGGCGCAATCATATAGGAGTATGGAGACCCAGGTTCTAATGGGAAGGGAAGGTTTTCTGAGTTTATTTTAAACAAAATAATTAGCGTATTTTTCGGAATATAAGACGCACCAGAGTATAAGACGCACCAAGGTTTTGAAGAGGCAATTTTTAAAAAAAAGTAGGTAGGTAGATAGAGGAATAGAGAGGGAGAGAGAAATACAGTAGGGAGGGAGAGAGAGTAGGTAGGTAGGTAGAGGGGGAGGGGGAGAGAGAGAGAGAGAGAGGAAGGAGGGAGAGTAGGTAGGTAGGTAGGTAGGTAGGTAGAGGGAGAGAGGAAGAGAGAGAGAGAAATACAGTAGGTAGGTAGGGAGAGAGAGACAGAGTAGGTAGTAGGCAGAGGGATAGAGAGAGGGGGAGAGAGAGTAGGTAGGTAGGAGAGAGAGGGTAGGTAGGTAGGTAGATGTTTCCAGGTGTATTTATCCATGTGCTAGAGAAGGAAATCACTGACAATCTGCAGCACCTAAGACTTGTTTCTGCTGGCACAGCACTTGATCAATGTAATTCTCATCAATCACTCTAACTAAAGACCTCCCCAAAACGGCCCGTTTTTCACGAACTATAAGATGCACCCAGATTTTCAGCCTCTTTTTTATGAAAAAAGGTGCGTCTTATACTCTGGAAAATACGGTAACAAACACAAATTGATATCACAACTCAAAATAGGGTATGTCAAGTAATATCAGAGCATTTAACCTCCCAGGGCACACCATTGTAGATCTCAATGTTGCTATTTTGAAAAAGAAAAACAGAATAAGGAGTTAAATTTAATCCAACTTGTCAATCTGCACTATTTTTTCACTTAATTTTGTTCATGACAGAAAGTGGATTGTGAAATATTACACTGCTTAAATCACATTCTGACCAAAGAGGAGGAGTCTCATGACATCACAAATGGAACAGAGTGATGTCCCAGCATTTCTATGATATGGGAGAGAACATACAGCTTTACCTTTGAATAAGAAGGGCTGTTGAGTGTAGAACTTTTCAACAGCCATTGATGGGAAAAGGGAACAAAATCAGATTTAAAATGGCTCCCTTCAGACCTCATTAATGTAACAGCTTTTTAAAAACAATATGTAGTTGGGGATAAGAATCTGTATTTGAAAATGGACACCACTCTTTTCAAACTTGATCAGCCTTCTCCGGGATTTTTATTTCTCCTTAAGCCACAAAGTTTATAGCGAAAATGCCTCTTAAAAAAAGAAAGTCTTCCGAAAATTGCTGGCAGCAGAAGTCCAGTAACCATTATAGGTCATGCATGGCCTGTGACATAAAGTACAACCTGGAACTGAAGGAACAAACGTCTTCCCTATATTCTCCGACGCGTAGAGTTCGTTTCATGACTGATCTGCCTGGAAGGGAATCGGTCTCTGACTGTGGTGATAATCGCAGAGCCTCTTCTCGTGATTTATTCAAAGCTGCCATGGCTGTGGATGAAAAGCTGGAGCGTAGAAGAAAAATCAGGAGCCGCAAACGTTTAGAAACTGACAGAGATGTAGTTAGTGAGGGAACAGATCTCCAGAGGGTGAGTTTAAAACCGTGACATGCAGGAAGAGGATATCAGCAACCAATCATATATATATATAAGTATGGAGATTCAGGTTCTACTTTTTCCTTAGGCAGGGAAGCCAGATGGATATCATTGGGTCAGTCAATCTCTCTCATAGCTAGGAGGCCTAGCCTATACTAGACTTGTGCGTGTGTGTGCGCGCGCATGCGCATAACCATATCCATTCATATGTTCTTATTCACACCTGATTTTGAACAACAGCCTGGTTCATTTCAATCTCTGCCTCTTCCTCACTCCCCACACATACACAGAGTGTATGATTCAGAAATTGGATTTGAAATTTTTTATCGAAGGGACTAATGTAATAAAATAATCATAATATAGATAAAGATAGACGATTATATTATTCTGCTTGGAATTTGAGAAGTGAAACTGTTACATTAAGAGCCAAGAGTGTTAAGGAAACATATGTCATTCACCTGGGAATCTAGAGGGTAGTTTGACCGGTTAAAAGTTCATGCTTAACATAGGTGTTACATCCAACTCATCCTTAAGCTAGGGAGTTTGTAGCTTTAAAGAAATCTGGTTTTGTTTAAATTGAAATAGGAAGTTGGTTCCATTGCTAGTTTTTAATCCTTACTTTAAGCACGTTACTTTATTATTTAGCATTATGATTGTTTTATCCTACAGTTCGTTCTATAAGAGAAGATAATACCATTCCATGGGCAGTGGGTAGAAATAGTAGGACAGTTTATTATTATTACCACACACTGGTAATTGATAACCTGTCAACCTGCTTTTAATTGAAATATACAGTATTTTGTGTCAGCAATTAGTCTACCTCTCCTTTTGTGCTTTGGCGTCTTTTATGATTAAAAAAAATATGTTGAGTACTCTCTTTTGCGCTGGGCTTCCTTTTATGGCAACTTTAGGTGGGGGAATTCATTTCCTAATAATAACCATAAGATTAAATTGTCTTGAAAAATGATTGTCTCTAGGTTGCTAATTGTTGTTTTTCAAGTGATGCTTGTACGTATTCTGTAGCTCATGGATATATGTGGAATGGTAACCCGTTCTGAATATTCCAGTCTCTCTTTACTGTTTAGTTACTGATTTATTTGCACAAAATTGAGGGTAACATTTTCCCCACTAGAGATTAGTTCCTGGCATTTAGAAAAATAACATTTCTGTCTCTTTTTTCCCCCCCATAAAAGACACAGTCCCTCCTTGTCTGCAGAGACGAGGCTCTTTCTCTCTCAGTCAAATCCCACGAAGAAGCGTTAAGAGAGAACCAGAAGCTCAAAGGGCAAATAGATGCCATTGAAGAAAGAGAGAAGCGCAAGGTAACACCAGATAGGAAAAGACTCTTATCAGCTTTGTCTACCCTTCCCACCTAAGTAATTTCACCAAAACACCTTAATGTTTCTATTCATCATCTCCATAAGGACTTTGGTTAATTATGTGACCTATCAGATATTCTTTCAGCTGTTTCTAATTCTCTGGTCACTGTATGCAGTATTAGGTGGTGGGAGAAGTGAGGCACAACCTTTTGCTGCTCTGTTTTTCGGTTCCACCAGAAAACCGCGGAGGACAAAATCACGCTCGACGAAAGCGCGCATTTGACGTCATCACAGCGCGACGAAAACATCGCGCTGTGATCGAAAAATGTAAAAATAAAGCGAAAACCTTACCCTAACCCCCCCAAACCTAACCCTTAACCTAACCCTAAATCTAACCCTAAACCTAACCCTTAACCTAACGCTAACCCTTAACCTAACGCTAAACATAACCCTAACGCTCTAAACCTAACCCTAACCCTTAACCTAACCCTAACCCTAACCCTAACCCTTACCTTTATGTGAATTGGCTTGGTTTAATTTAATTTTTATTTCAATTTTTAATTTTTTTCGTCGCGCTGTGATGACATCAAATGCGCGCTTTCGTCGATCGCGATTTTGTCCTCCGCGGTTTTGACGGGTCACGTGTTTTTCACTCCAGCACCAGAAGGATAGGCAGTTGTTTGATAGTTGGGAGAGAAAACAGCCAGCAAGGTGATTTTTCAAAATGCTTTTTTGAATTATAACTTCCTCATAGGATGGAATAGATGGAATGATGGCATCTGATCAGAAAAGTTTTTCCTACTTCACAGCAGATTTTTCAACTGATTAAACTTCCTGAGATACTACCTTAATTTACCTGAATAGTTAGCAGTAGTTATTTTCCATGCACCACTGGTCTCTCTTAAATAATCAAGGAAAAAAAATCCTAAGTGGAATTTATTTATTTATTTATATTTATTCATTCATTCAATTTCTATAGAATATATAATTATACTTTTGCTACCTGTGCTGCCCCAACAGTATATAGCTAATGTAGGAATTAAGAACTGTCTCCTTTAAGAAACTACCTCATGGGAAATGCAGCCACCTTATGGGAAATATACGCAGGGATGCCTTGTGGGAAATGTAGTTCCATGACGTGACCACATCTGTGTTCCCTGATTGGACCCCCCTCTCTCCCGGAGAATTGATTTATGACCGGACGCTCTGTGAAGAGGTTTCTGTGTTAATTGAGAACAATGGGATAAACGCATGTTTCCTCACCCCCGCTTCATCAGAGGAATGGAAAAGCATAGTTTTTTCACATCGCGCAATGGACAGTTCAAGGTCAGATGTATTTTAATATTGAACTCTTATGTTTGCTACAAAGAATTCCTGTTAATAAATTGATCTGAAAGACACCAATCCTAAAGCGTGAAGCTTAAAGCTGACTGGCGCCTGGCATGGTTGCACGCCGGGTCCAGAACAGTGAAAAAACTGTGAATGAAAACCATCTCCTCTAGCAAAAGGGCTCTGTGTGGCTAAGATCCCCTGCAGGAAAGGGACAGAGTGATGTTAATTTCCTCTAGAACCAAGAGTGATGCTCCGTTCAGGGAGGCAATTAACATTCTGGAGGCAAAATGCTTTGTTGTGATTAAGAAGATGTGTTAAAGGAGGTTACTTGAAAAAAGGCAGATTCTGTAGAATTAAATAACAGCGTGTGTTAAAAATCTTTGCCTGCAGCAAAGCTGCCTTCACGGAACCACGTTGTCTGCGATAAATTGAGCTTCAGGGAAACATCTTGACGTCAGTGAGACGAGAGACTTTAGTTTGCATGACAAAGCAAGATCAATTTACCCTGAAAAGCCTATATGTCTTACTGAGGGTTTCCTACAGAATGAAGAACTGCGTGTTTGTTTGAAAACTCAAGTTTCGCTCTCTGTAATTCAGCTTCATCGCATTTGGAAAGGTTCCATATACACTGTATTTGAATGAGTGAGAGGTCAGCCAGACCAAATTCCCTTGAAATTTTATTGCATGTTGTCAAGGCAACGAAAGCCATAAAGGAGCCCATCACCTCCCAAGACAATTCAATTTGTGTGTGCAAGCAGTGACCTCCAGTGGGCCGTCTGCAAATTGCAGTCCAGCCAAAAATACAGTTTATCTTTGAGTACAAGCCGTAAGCAAGTGCAACTTCTGCTGAAGAGATTGAAGTATGTTTTTGTTATTTCGCTACCCTTTGTTTATGAGTTATTGAAAGAAGGTCAAGCCCTTTCAGAAGATTCACGTCCAGCCAGGTCACTAGACGGATTCCGAGTTTGGGTGAAAATCCCTTAGGAATACCAAAGCTGGAGAGGAGCTGGGTGAGCCTCAGAAGGGATAACGCCATTGGCAATAACTCCAAACAGTAGTATCGCAGCGCACCCTAGTGGTTAATAAGTGAATTGCATCTGCGTCTGCAAAGTATCGCAACACATTCTAACGGCTGACACGGGAATAGCCTTGAGTTTGCAAGCACAACAACGCACACACACCCCCAAGTGAATTGAACTCAAAGAATTTAAATAAATTCTCTGAATTAATCCTGGTCATAGAATTATTGAATCTTTCCAGTCATGGCGGAAGAATCAGACTCGCCAAACCCCATGCTTGAACCCAATACAGATTCAGTATTAGTCTACCAAAGCTCAGATTTAGATGTCCAGCTAGCAGAAAGGTTAGAGGCAACTCAGATATCCTATGACCTAAGGCAGTACAGAAAGCCTACACAGATTACGCAGTCAACCTCTTGGAGGAACAGGACAGCCTCTATCAAAAGGTACAAGAGTTGTTGGGAGAGGTTGCAACGCTTCTATGATGAACTCAAAGACGATCTACCACCTGAATGTCTCCAAACCTTAGGTGAGGACATGGACATATGCTACGCACCAGGGGCAATATATGGAGAACGCCTCTGCAACATCCAGAGTGAACTAAAGGATGATGAAGAAATCCAGGATAAAATGCTGTTCATTCAGAAGTTAAAAGAGGAACATGTAGAGCAGTTTCAACACGGCAAAGATCTTATCCAAACCAGCCTGAGGAGGGAGACCGCCCTGGGCAAGAAGGCTGAGTCAGATGTGCCTCATCTCAGCAGTCACACAAAGCCTCCTCTCACGTTTCTAAGAAAGTGTCCTCATCTAGTCACGCCGGGTCCAGAACACTACCATTTTTTTGTTTCTTTTAAAAATCACTGCATCTAATAGTTATATAGTGTGCTGCTTACATTTTTTGCACTATACAAATACCCATGCACACATTTCAGTCACAGTGCAATAGCCCAAATGCCCCAACAATAATCCTGCCTGGTTCCCTAGGCTCAACCACTAGCCAAATTCATCCCCCATGGCACATCAGGGGAAAAAATAATAAATATATGAAAACTTCAACCTCAAAAAAAATTCAGGAAAGAAATGAGGCCAGAATCGTAGGAGAGAAATGTCATAGAAACGGCAATTATAAGTATGCACTACACCCGTGATGGCAAACCTTCGGCACGTGTGCCACAGGTGGCATGCGGAGCCATTTGTCAGGGCACGCAAGGCGTTCCCTGTCAGCTGACCAGCGTGCATGCGCGCACTGGCCAGCTGACTTTGACCTTTTGAGGCAGCTACAGTTTTCCAGGTTTTCAAAAAATGATATTCTTCAATTAGAACCATTTGCTTGTAAAAACGGGTACTCTGCTCCTGGTCTATGCCCGGGACATGCAAAATAATTGTTAGATCAACTGCTCATTGCCTGCCATGTTGTTGTTCTACAGCTGGCAAATCTACAACACAAGCTGGAAGAATCAAAGGAAGACAACATCAAAATGACCACAATTCTACAAAATGTGTTGGCTTCTCATAACAAGATGCAGGCAGCTCTGGAAAAGGTACAGATTGAATTGGAGCACAAAGATTCGGATATTGCTGGCTTGAAGAAAGAGAGGTAAATGAGCTTTCCGTCCTTCCCCTTTGTATATTGTCTTTCCCTTTGTATATTTGAGATTTTGGCGGCGGGGGACGGGGCGGGACGACAAGCACATTCTCTCAGTATACCTATTCTTTGGGCTACTTCTATTCTCATATGTAGGGCTCAGAACGAGCAAAGAATTCAGGCGCTGGAAGAAGAGCTGGAAGAATATCAGAACAAGCTAGCTTTGGACTCCCAGCGCAATGCGAAGGTAAAAAGCAAAGCAACTTCCATTGACTAAAACAGACAGTCCATTCAATCTGGGAATTGGGGCATTGTTGGTAACAGAAATGACATTCTCTGTTGATGAAGTATTGATATAATTTGGTTGAAATGCAAGGCTCTTTTAGCCGTGCTTACTCTTTGTGTAGCCATTTACAATGTGAGGTTGATAGCAGGGTAAGTGGTTGACACTAATTGTAATAAAGACATTCCTAGCCCTCTTTTGGTTTTTTTTTTTTTTGGGGGGGGGGGTAGGGGAGTTGCAGAATTATATAAATCCTTTATTATTTTTACAAATAACTCAAGGTAGCGAACATATCCAGCACACCTTCCTCCTCCTATTTTCCCTACAACAAGAACCCTGTGAGGTGAGTTGGGCTGAGAGTGAGTGACTGGCCCAAAGTCACCCAGCTGGCTTTCATGGCTAAGGTGGGACTTGAAAACTCATAGTCTCCTACTTTCTAGCCTGGCATTTTGCAAACTGAGCAAATGCAGTTATGGCCACATGAAGCATCTTAAATATATGAAATATAGTTGGTGCAGGAAGCCTGGCAAATGCCAAGTGAAGCATCTTTGGGCACATTGGCTTTCTAGTAATTGGCTTCATTACACACAATTTTTGTCACCATATGCTTTCTTCCGTACTATGAAAGATGAACTCACTTCGTAAATCCCTGGAAACCTCCAAACTGGACAAGAAGAAACTGATCCAAAATTTAGAGCAAACTCTGCAGACCAATTGTGCCTTGGAAAGCAAACTCTCTCTTGTTCAAGATGAGCTGGAAAGCAAAGAAGCCGAATGCAAGCAATTAATGCAATGCAGGTCAGGTTTTGTTTACTTATATATGCATTTCCTGCTGCCTTACAGAACCTCTAGGTCAGGGGTGTCAAACTGAATTTCTTCGAGGGCCAGATCAGCATTGTAATCCTCTGCGGGCTGGCTGGTGGGGAGACAGGACGGACGCCTCCTACAGAGCCACATTTTCGGCCAGGACAAACGCCTGCAACATTTTGCCAGCCAAAGGGGGGCGCAGGGAGCCGCGTGAGGCCCTCGCACCCTGTTTTGGCTGGCAAAGTGCTGCAGGAGGCCATCCTTTGCCTTTGAGGGATTGACCAAAAAAAATGAAAAGAAGAGAAAATCTCATGTACATTTTGGAATAAGCTCTTTTGTCTGTTTGAGAACTGTATTTTCAAAACAGAAGAGATGGGACTGATGTCCTGTAAGAATTCCTTTTCCCTCCTCAAAGGGACCAGCTCATTGAAGAAACCAAGCGGGAGACAAAGTTCTATGCGGATCGCCTGGAGACCCTGAAGAAACAGTTCCAGACTGAACGAGAAGTAGCGAAGAAATCAGCCCAAAAAGAATCAGCCGAGGTGAGGAAAGGAAAAGGCTCTGAAGTGAGTTCTTGATAGAATCTACTCCAATAAGAAATAGAATAATGGTCCTATGTCTTCATTGCATGCTAGTTGCAATAGATAGTCCTTGAGTTAAGGCAAAAATTGAGACCAGGATTACCATCACTGAGTAATACAGTCATAAAGTACAATGCCATATGACCTCATCACTTAGCACTGACTAAGCGCAGGAAACCCCTGTTATTACAGTTGGACAGGTCATTAAGTGGAAAGCAGAGGGAATCCCAGGTAGGGAGCATGGGCATATCATGGGAGTGGGGAGGCCTGGCACAGTCTACGGGTCAGTGGTGGGTTTCAAAAATTGTTTGAACCTACTCTGTGGGTGTGTCCTCCTTTGTGGGAGTGGCTTGCCACCCATGTGACCGGATGGGAGTGGCTTGCCGCCCATGTGACCGGATATGAAGGTGCCGACGACACTTGTCAGAACCACCTTAAATTACCTCACACACCGCACTGGCATGCATAAGAATATGATGTCAACTTGTTTTTTAAAAGGCATCTTTGGTTTGCGTTAAAACAACTTCAACACACACAATGTTCCGATTGCACCACAAACGCAGTAGTCATCCTTACCTTTCACAGAGGCACTGAGTTTTATAAATAGGAGCATGATAGTGTAAAATAATCATATCCAAGGACCAGTGGTGGGTTTCAAACATTTTTGGAACCTCTTCTGTAGGTGTGGCCTGCTTTCCGGGTCCACTGGTGGAACCTCTTCTAACCGGTTCGGTAGATTTGACGAACCGGTTCTACCGAATAGGTGCAAACTGGTAGGAACCCACCTCTGGAATTGGAATTGGAATTGAATTGGAATTGATTTTATTTGTAGGCCGCCCTTTTCCCTGAGGGGACTCAGGGCGGCTCACAGAAACCAGGGAGAGGGGAATACAATACAATACAATGCTACGACAACAACACATAATAAAATAATACGCAACATGCATACAACATTCGGGCGGGGTAGTGGTCCTTATCCCCAGGCCTGACAGGCGAGCCAGTTCTTCAAGGCTGTGCGGAAGGCCTGGACGGTGGAGAGGGTACGAATCTCTACGGGGAGCTCGTTCCAAAGGGTCGGGAACGTCTGCTACGGGTGAACTGGGTGGGGGATGCTTGGTGTTGTAGAAACAGGCCACAGGGTAGGTGCAATTGCAGGAGGTAAGGTGGCTGCAGTGCAGGCAAGTGAAGAAAGGCCATGTGGGGGGGGGGGGAGGAGACGTACCTTAGTGACTTATGACCTTCCCTGCCAACTTCCCCAGTGACACTCTGCAGCAGCCAGTAGGGAAGGTTGTAAATGGCAATCATGTGATTTTCAGATGCTTGGCCACCTGGGTTCTGAACTTGGCAACCTGAACTTTGGGAATGGTCATAAGTTCCTTCAATGCTGTCGTAATTCTGAACAGTTGCTGAACAAATGATCCTAACTCAAGTGCTACCTCTAACATGCTTCCTTTGGGATTCATATCAGTGGTATTAAATAACTTAAGAAGATGCAGTTAAGCCTGGTTTATGTCACCCAGTCTATAATAAGGAGAGACCACAGACTGCTTCAAAATCTTCTACATGCCAGTTATGAGTGATAGATCCACTATCTCTAACAGAAAGAGTCTAAGATTTGAGCAGAGATTCCTAATACTTTAGAAAAGCTTTATATCACTAAACAGAAGCCGGACAAAAATTATTCTCCAAGTAGGAAACTTTTAGAGTGAAGGGACAAAGTAAGAATTCAGACATGGCCTTTATCTTCTGCAATTTTTTGCAGATGAATATGAATTGCCTCTGTCTCTACCCGAATAGGTTAAAAAAGCCCTTGAAGAGGCCTGCTCTAAGTCTAGCGAAATACTACGCTGCAACAAAGAACTGCGGGCAAAAGTGATAGACCTGGAAGCCGCATTGGCAAATCAGAAGGAGAAGGTAAAAAAGCAGAAAGTACTCATCACCCAGTACTTCAACTCCAAGACCAACAATACACACAATGCAGAAAAAATCAAGGTAAATTGATGGATTTGGTTTCCTTTCCTTTCCTTTGATCTGGGTACTTGAGAGACCGCCTCCTGCCAATTACCTCCTCACGACCGATTAGATCACACAGATTAGGCCTCCTCCGAGTTCCATCTGCCAGCCAGTGCCGACTGGCAACTACGCGGAGGAGAGCCTTTTCAGTAGTAGCTCCGACCCTATGGAACGATCTCCCCATGGAGATTCGTACCCTCACCACCCTCCAGACCTTCCGCACAGCCCTTAAGATCTGGCTATCCCGCCAGGCCTGGGGTTAAAGATTAGGATCCGTCCCCACCCGAATGATGAATGAATGTTGCTTCTATTTTTTAATTATGTACTGTCTGTATATGTCATTACGTGTATCCCCTCCCTATAGGTTGTAAGCCGCCCTGAGTCCCCTCAGGGAAAAGGGCGGCCTATAAATAAAAGCAATCTAAAATCTAAATCTTTGCCTTCTTTGAAAATAGTTTTTTTTTGTATGGCCTGTATCTATTTTTGCTGCAGCTGTTATCAGCGGGACATCATAGGTAAAGTTAAAATGGAAGTTTTAGAGCAGGCCATGCCCATCCCATCTCCGCAAAAGAAAAGTCACAAAACATTACGTGATAGCAACGTGACGCCGCAAATTCAACACCTGTGTTTTTAGAGAACACAATAGAATGTGGTCTGGATGCAAAATCTCTCTCCTTGTCAAATGCCTGGCTCTTTAGTGGTGCTGAGACAAAACTAAGTTTTTTTTAAAAAAAATCGAAGTGTGCATTTTCTCTGCAAAGAGGATTTAGATTAATAAAGCCAATCATAGTTTCCTGCAGAATGTGGGAAACCTAGCAGTACTGTGATAGCCAGAAAACGATAACTGAATAGGTGTGGCCTGTTTATCATGAGCAAAACTCATTTCATTAGAGTTAGGGTGAATGAGGCAAGAAATTCATATACCGCTTAGTTTTAATAGCTAAATTTTAATTGCAGCTTTCTATTGTTGTTGGTACTGCAACTGATTCAGGCAAAGTGAAGAGCAAAGCCTGTATTTGATGTTTCTACTTTCTCTGGGCAAGCCTGATCAGAATCACAACAATATTTGCAGCCTCTCTCTAATTTCCTGAAAAGGAGGAGCCTTCCCAATAGTCTGAGCCTAGTTTATGAACTGGTTTAAAGTCGCATAACTTACAAAACCTGTATTTTTGAGATTCCTATCATGGATTTCTTTTCAGAATTTCTGCTTGTTTTAAATACTTTAGGTGAAGTGGTAAATAGAAGCAAGTGGCAATGAGGAAATGTGCTTGGGGCCTCCAGCGGTATCACGAAAATTCTGGGCCTTTAGTATCTAGCATCTCATATTGGAAGGAGGGCTAGTGGGAAAAGTTCCAAGCTATGCTGCTAGTGGTTCCACCACAAATGCGCGCACAACAAAAGCGCGCCTGACTAAACCGCGGTGTCTAAAGCGCGGTGACAAAACCGCACGACGAATGAGCGACTAATTAGCCCTAAAGCGCGCCGACAAAAGCACGCCGACAGAAGCGCGCTGTAACGTAACCCTCAACCTAACCCTCAACCTGACCCTCAACCTAACTGTAAATCTTACCTTAAATGAAATCGCGCTTCTGTCGGCGCGCTGTTGTCGGCGCGCTTTTGAAATCGCGGTTTTAGCGCCCGGTGTTGTCGGCGCGCTTATGACGTTTGCGCTTTTGACGGGTCACGGCTGCTAGTAAGGCCTCTTATACTACAGAAAAGGTCTTGACATTCCTAGTTATGGTGGGGCCAATGCAAAGTAATGTGATTTTCTTCCTCCATATCTATCTGCTACTTTTTAAATGTATTTATTTCTGAGGACATTCTAGAAGACAGCCCTGGAGCAGTCTTTTATTTTTGGAATTTTTACTACTGGGTTCTTGACTGTGGAGCAGCCATTGTAAAATTGAAATAACTGCCTGCTTGCTTTATGCAGCAGCCTGAAAACAGGATGAGTACTTTGGAGTTTTGGTGTCTGCAGGAGAGAGGAGAGACTATCGTTTAGTATAGGTGTACTCTGACACAGTAGATTCCTGGATGCTTTCCTCTCATTGTGGTGAAATACTTTCAGGAGATTGAAATGGAATTGAGGCAAATGGAAGAACTGAAGGACTTATACCAGAAGAAAAACTACGAGCAGGTAGCACCAACTTTCTACAGCAAGTTAAGAATTGACTAAACTAAAATGCTTGATTTGATCACAGAATCTGATCCTTCTTTTTTTCTAGTCCCATAGTATTAAACAATTTGCCACCGAACTAACAAGCCTACAAAGTGAGATGCAGCAACTGGCCAAAAATCAGCAAGGGATGGAAAATCAGCTTGAGGATGAAAGGAAAAAGCGGAAACAACTTGAAGAAGAGTGCCGAGTAAGCCTCTTTTGAGCTCATAGTTTATTTCAACTATCTTAATATTTTTAGTGACAGCTAGTGACATGTCTAATGCTCCTATTTTCCTGTCCTTTTGGACAGGACAGGATGGAAAGCAAAATCTGTTAGCGTTAATCTTAAATCATGTTGAAATTACTGTAGAAGAATAAATAATTTTATTAGTTTGCCTGGAGTTTTGTTTTGTTTTTTGCTCCTTTAGACTTTGGAAGACACCATTAAGGAGCTCAAGAAATGCAAGGCAGTTACTGAAGAGAAACTAAAAGAAGCCAGCATTGAGTCTCAACAGGTAGATGCAGAGACAAAAAGGGGGGGAAACCCTGGGGCAGAGTTGCCATTTAGCTTGAAATTAATATGCTTGGAAAGGAATTAAGTTTTACAGATCAGAATAAAACTGGCTTGGCATTTCTGAACTTCTCATTAACTTCTCACACTGTCAAACTATTTACTAAGTCTGCATTACTATTACTATTAATCTTCTCATCGTTCCTATCACCCATCTCCTCCCACTTCTGACTGTATGCAGAGGTGCGTTGCCAATTTTTTTACTATCGGTTAGAGCGCTCTCCTACGCATTTTTGCGCCGCTTCTGCACATGTGCAGAAGCGTCTGGGCGGAGCCTCTTGCTGCCACTACCGATTTGGTGATCCGGGCCAAACCGGGAGCAACCCACCTCTGACTGTAACAATGTTGCTTGTATCCTTACAATTTATATTGTTTCCTAGTATGAGTTGATTGCTTGTTTGTATCCTACGACTATCATTAAGTGTTGTACTTTATGATTCGTGATGAATGTATCTTTTATTTTATGTACACTGAGAGCATATGCACCAAAGACAAATTCCTTGTTTGTCCAATCACACTTGGCCAATAAAGAATTCTATTCTTCTATTTTATTCTCATTACTGAAGTAAGAGCTAATTTTATGATTTGATTTAAATTTAGGAACTTAT
The DNA here is from genome assembly GCF_051295495.1 of Thamnophis sirtalis. Taxonomy (NCBI): domain Eukaryota; kingdom Metazoa; phylum Chordata; class Lepidosauria; order Squamata; family Natricidae; genus Thamnophis; species Thamnophis sirtalis. The sequence goes on along the minus strand of NW_028261381.1, from coordinate 9,616,165 downwards.
CAGTATTCCAATACTTTGTCTACTTTTATTATTTGTATTTTGTCTTTTTATGTTCCCCTTTTCCCCCCTTGAATTGTTCGCTGCCCTGAGTCCTCCCGGAGAAGGGCGGCATACAAATAATAAAATACAATACAATACAATTTATCATATATTATCAATTACTGATGTGAAGGCCTAGGAAAATGCCACTCCTTTTTTTATAATCAATACGCAGTATTTCATTTCTGATATCCTTTCTCTGCTTTAGATCTCTGCTAACCTAGAAGAAGCTCATCACTGGTTCAAATCCAAGTTTGATATTCTGCAGCGGGATCTAGTCAGAAACCGAAAACTAAAGCTGGATGAAGACAGTGAAGAAGAGGTCAGTATTGGAACAATGTCCACTTGTTGTGGGTCTCATGTCATAGTATATACCATGCCATTTAAGCAGCAGCTGACTTCACACATCAAGCTAAGCCATAGTATGGCTTGTTTGCTCTTAACTTCATGTTCTGTGAATTCAGCCATTTTAATGTGAAACTGATTCATGTGTAGGTATATTGTAGGAACTCATTAAGTACCATTTTTTCAGTCAACCACGAGGGAACAAACATTGGCACAGTATACAATCGGGTCTAGGATTGTTCCCAGAGGTGAACAGTAGACACCAGTATTAGTAGCTGTTAAAATTCAATTGCAAAGAAGACTGGAAAATATACCTTTACTAAAGAGATACACAGAATTTGACTAAAGGGAAGGTTAGAAAACACTGAAGTGTTCACCAAAGATAGAAATGAAAAAAGCAAGCTGAGTTGCATTTAACATGGGTCAAGTTCATTTCTTGGACTACCCTCCTCTTATCTGAGACTACTTCAAAAATCTAGAATTGAGGTTAGGGTCAACTTTTTACGGCTTGAGGAAAATGAGACATGATTTGCTGGGCTAGAGGAAAAAGTAGGCAAAATTGTGCTTTTATATCCGCCATGGTTCATTTGTTCATATTCGTTGGTTCTAATCAATTGCTTTCCCAGCTTAAAAAAAAATCTTAAGGTCAGTGACGTGCGGTGAGGTTTATGGCTGGTGAGGCAGCAATTTTTTTAGACTTGTGGACTTCAATTCCCAGAATTCCACAGCCAGGCATGCTCAGTTCCAATTTAAAGTGACAGCATTTGTTTTTCTCCTTTGCTAAATAAGTTTCCTTCTTTTTCTTTTTCTTCTCCCTTCCCCTCCTTTCTCCCTCTCTGCCTCCTCATCTATGTCAGGAATTTTTCGGCTTTTAACCCTTGCTTAACTCTGCTCGAGTGATCATAAAACGCCAGACTAGATGAGGCACATCGTTCTCTTGCCTCCTGTAGAGGGCACTTTTTAGAGGCTTTTTTAAACAGTTAAGCACTAAGCAGAGTCATCCATGGTGACTCTGGCAGCAACTAGCTCAGCCTGACCTCAGCTCTTGCCTTCTTCCCTTTTACATTTTTTTTTCTTTTCATGATGACAGTGTTGAGGCTCTGCTCCCCCTGACTGCACATCCCTGCTTAAGGTATAATTTAAATTTCACCTACTGCTGTTTTAAAGAAAAAAAAATATTCTGAAAATTAAGATTGATAACTCTGTTTCTTACTTTCTCCCAAGAATGTTCACTGCGGAGATCTACTAACCAGATTTTTGGATCCCAAATGCTTGTAAATGTTAGTTTTAGCAGATACATATTTCATCTTGGTCAGATTAGAATCAAAGTACGAGGTCCTCAATAGATTTGACATTTTCTGATCATTCTCATCTTTGAACAAATATTCTATCAACAGAATAAGCCAGTGAAGATCCCTAGCCAGGTCTGTCTGAAGCGGTGGGAGACCAAAAATCACCTGAAGCTCATCTCCAGGAAATATTTAGCAGAACAAAATAATTGATGACCTGCTTTCCCAGGAGGTTCCAGGATGTAAAAGATGACCCTGCACCTGTGAACATCATGTCTCAGATCTAGGGCCCCAGGAACAGTGGTGTACCTGGAAGGAGCCAAATGGTAGATCATTTCAGTGTGATCCTCCACATACTGATGTTAACAGAGGAGATCTTGAACTAGGAATGCTCTACACTAATGAAGAAAAGTCCTCTAAACTTTAGGCACTAGGTTTCAACTACCAAGTCTTTAAAATGCCTCTGTGGAACTTTTCAGACCGGAAAACTTCAAGTTTTATTCAAAATAAATTATGTGCCTCAATCTTAAACTCTTCCTGAGAAAATAACTTCTATTTTTAAAGTTACACATAGGATTCAAATCTACACAGTGGATAAGTGTATAGAATCAACCTTCTTATATTATATACACACACTATACACCGTGATATGATTTGTTTATCTTGTATATTAACAGTTGTGCTTTATTTGCAATTCAAGAAAGGAAAAATACTGGTATTTGGATGTCTTTCTTTTTAAGTGGCAGGTCTGAAGCCTTGACCAGGCTAAATTTTATAGAGTAAGGCTGGCATCCAAATACATTTTTTTTTACAAAGGATGGTCTTAATGTATTGAGATGGTCTCTCAATACAAGGTATAGTTTGAGTAAATGTATCTATCAATCACCTCCCGAGATAAACTGCCATGTATGACAGAAATACTTTCATAACTATTAAAATTATAGCAACAAAATTCATAATTCGGTCAAATATTTTTCACACAAAAATATTTTACTATCTGCTCTTACCTGCTTATCCTAATCCTCACCCATCATTATTTGGGAATTGAACTATTCTGTATGAGTTGAGAAAAAACAATATAAAAGCCAGAAAATTAGTAGCCTTTTATAACATTGGTGATTTTCATATCTAGGTATATGAAGTACAAAATCAGAATTTCATTAAAAAAAGTCTTAAACAGCTATGTCATTTGACAATTCACCGAACTATAAAATATTTGTTCAGACTTCCAAATAATAGTCTTACGTGGAATTGGTTCACAAATATCAAAACAACTGGTCTTTCCAAATATTTAAATCCTTACCTCAGTGTCCTCCAGACTTCAACTCCCAGAATTTTCATTGAACTGGTAACTTGGTATTCAGAAGTAGAGTTGACAAGGGAATCCAGATTGAGGAAGATTACCATAAATCATGGATAACAATTATATATTTCTGAACTTTCTGTTCTAGATAACGACTGTATAGTATATAAGCTTGCTATATAACTTGTAGGGGTGTGGGATTTGTTTTTAAGAATAAAACATCCACTTTTTTTATAACAGTTGCAGTTTGTATTTTGTTCTAAAAAAAAAGAGGAGAGTTGTTCCTCTTCTTAAACTATAAAATTTATTACAAGTCAGTATAGTTTATTTGTCTTAGGAAATACTATGACATAGAGAATAGTTACTTTAGATCGCTACATCTTTATAATGAATTAATTTTCAATAGGTTGTTAAATGTAAATAAATAGAACTTGGTCTAAAGAACCTGATTTTGGCCTTTGTTTTATTATCATATCCTGAAATTAATGAACAGTAAAACAGTTTCTCTTCTGTCTCCTTTTTAAATAAGAAAAACATGCATAACAATTTGAGTCTTCATTTCTTCCAAATGAAGAAGAAGTTGCTAAGAATTCATAATTCTTTGTAAATGTGTTTTTTTTATTTTCCATTTTCATTTTCGTAAGAATTCATAATTCTTATAAACAATCATGTACTGTAATAGAACAAGAGGCATGACAATCCCAACCTTGGCCTAAACATTGGTATTGTAAAGGTAAGTAAGAGTCAGTACTCTTCTGGAATAAGGTTTGTGTATCAAAAAGCTGAGAATGTTCTTGATTCCTGTACAGATTCAAATTGGTCATTGGTTAGACGGTTAGGATTAAGTTTCCCAAAGGAAAACAGCTCAACCTTCAACTCTATCAAGTTCTCAGACTTCTTCTATTGAGGAAGTTTTAAGTCTTCTTGTATTTCTCATTCAGTTTTAAGGAGAATCAGAGTGTTGAATTATATAATTCAAAGGCTGGAGTCCATTCATGATGTCTCAGTCTTGACCATTCTTCCATCAGTCTCTTCCAAGTCTCCCCATAGAATCAAGGAAAGGAATTCATCTCAGTGACCGTGTATAACTTTGTCCTCATACAGTTCCATATGTATACAACAGTTTGCGAGCCATTCGAATATTTCCGCTGCTCTGATAAATGAGCGACAAATTGAAAGCGATATCATTTCGTAAGTCTGTCTGGTCAGCTTCTATTCCCTAGTTTAAAGGAGAAAAATCTCTTTTAACTTGTCACAAAATAACTTTTCCCCAGAATTCATATACATAAATTCATATATATATGAATTTAAAATTTATTTTTAAACATTTTAAAGAAAGTTTAAAAACTAATACAAACTAAGAAAAATAAAAATACAGAGAAAGCTAAAAGTGCAAGAAAGGAAAAAAGGAGACAAATAGAAAAGAAAAAGAAGTTGCCAATCTGCTTTACAGCAGTTATACACAGAATTATAACTCTACTCTTATTAATCTATCTAATCATCAAAACTATAAATTATAAGTTGATTTTTTTCTAATTATGGGCAAAGCAGTTTCCAGTCAGCAATAAACATAGACACTGTCTTTCCCTGAATCCAAATCTTTAGAATAGTTTAATTTTGGAAAAAATCCTGCACATGGAAATGTAATGTGGCAATTACATTTTCTGGAATCTTCTAAAACAACTATAAATAAGGGATAAATCTCTTACTTCAGCACATTGCAAAATTGACTATATTCTGCTTGGCCTTTTCAAAGGATTTAAATGGCATGCGACTATGCTTGGAACAGTAATAAAACGGTTTTAATAACAATTTTCTTAAATTTCAGGGCAGAGTTTGAATCATAAATGCTTTGTGAGATAGGTCGGAGAATGCAAAACAGGCTCCCTCTAAACATTTTGAAGAATTGAAACAGCATTATCAGGAAAACCATAAATACTTAAGTCATAAAAGGGAAGAAATTTGGCACTGGATATGAATGGCCAAATTGAAACTGTGGATGGTTGGGGGGGAGAGGGGGTGTTCCAAATGAAATGGCAGCTTGTCAAATGCTGATTTGTTATTGCTTTTCATCAAGAAGGCCATGAGGCAGTTGACATTCACTTTATAATATATCTATGGTTTTCTCACGTTTAAATTAACAACACACATGAGAGTTAAAACCATAAATATTTTATAAACACCTTTGTATAACTATCCAAAGATGCCAACATGGATATGCATGTTCTGTTTTTTACTGGTGATGAAAACAGAATTGGAAAGGGGGGATATAGGAACACGTGAGCCTATAGAGGTTGGCACTTCGTGAGAATGTTCACACGTCTTAACATTCAAATCCTAATCAAATGCTGTTCCACACAGTACCTCTAGGACCAATGGAGGTAATTCCAGGGCCTTTTTGTAATAGTGAATAGCAAGATGTACTAATCCCAGTTGATGAAGGGCACGTCCTAAGTTGTAATAAGATTCTTGACAAGAACCACGAAGGCTCAGGTACCGTTGCAGGAATGAAAACCCCTAAATACAAAAGGAAAACTTCACTATTGCAAAAATTAAAAATTACAAGTTAACAATCGAAACATCAGAAGTAATACTGTCAGACTTAAATTTACATATGGCCACCATTAAATACAGTAAAATATATTATTCCTTATGATGCACTATGGAAGCAAAAGCTGGACTAGGAAGAGAATTGATGCTTTGGAAATTTAGTGTTGGAGGAGACTTCTGAGGAACCAAAGACAGCCAAGAAAGCAAATAGATTATCGAACAATCAACCCAGAATTGTCTTTTGAGGCACAAATGATGAAGCTCAAATTACCTTACTTTGAACATACTATGTGAAGATCTAGCTCTCTGGAAAAGGGTTTTGGGAAGGATGGAAGGAAGGAAAGAGGAGAACCCGCAGTATCGAGAAAGTCTATGTGCTCACTAAGGAGTTGACACCAACTTGATAGCATTTAATCAGTCCCCATAAATATTCCACAAAACATTTTGCAGTAGTAAATCTCCCACCAATAAGACTATTAAACTGCACTAGTTTATAAGTCTTGGAAAATGTGGATAATAAAACATTAATGGGATTAATTGACAGAGATTGTTGGTGTCAGCGTTCCAAATATCCTCCAGATTAATTAAATCAGAGTTCAAGGCAGAGCTTTCCTCAAAGTTCCAATTTATTAAGAGAGACATGTTGGTACATCTGCGATAAACCCGAATCTGAAAGCTTCCCGGGAAAGTTCATGATCTTGTCCCCACACCCACAAGCCCATCACATGGTCCAACCTTCCTATGCTACGCTGGCATTTCCACCCATCCACTTCCGGTCAGGTGCAGAGACAAAAGATGACCTTGATATTTAGAAAGGATTTTTTTTTTATTTTGAAAACAACACATTCTACACCTTACTATTCCCCCTCCCATTTTCCCACTAATGAAACAGCGTAGTAAAGAGTGTGTGGCAGGCCAAAGATCTTAAATGGAACTGGCTGCAGGCCTGATAGTTGGTTAATTATCTTTTCTTCTGAAAAACAAATTACACATTCCCAGTACGACTGGTAATACTGATTAACCTGCTTACAACCCAGCGCCACATAAAAGATATTTCATGCAAGATAACTTTTACAAGAATATATGGATTATTTTTACGGTCAATTCTTGAAGACTTGCCTAAATAAATTTTAAAGGAATTTTATACCATTTAAGATGAGGTAAGGGTTTGTACACGAAAGTTGTGAGAGAAAGACAACACACCTGTATTATGAGGGCATGTCTTTTTAAAACATATTTCTGAGATGCCATGTGGATGAAAATCAAGCCTATGCAAAGACTGTACAGGGGTTCATCTGGGTTAGTACGGAATGCTTGTACATATTGCCCTGCAAAGAAATAAGCAGCGAAGATTTTTGGAATGTCACGTATGACTGGATATATTTTACTGAAAAAGCTTTCAAAACAATTAAAAGCAGCAATACATCTATGGACCATTTTATTTTTTGAAGTTAAAAAAAACAACAGCTGTTTTGGGCCAGTGGGCATGTCTGAAATTTTGACAGAACGGCTGTAGTTGTGTTTGCCTATTGTTAATGAGTAGGAAAACTACATATGGGCAAGATGGGAATGATAAATCACAAAGTCCTTGTTTATCACAAGGCATGTTGATGCGGTTGTTGTTCATTACTTATGCCCAAGGATGCCCTCTGCTGTTTCATCATAGTTTGGCCCTCGCTCGGGTGAAATGGTTTAATCCAAAGCATTGGTTGCAGCTATTCTCCAATTTTGTTTTTGCAAAATAGTAAAACCACAGCTTATAATATTCCAGTTTTATATGGCCTATCTCCAAATACACAAGACATAATTCTACGTACATCTCCACACACTGCAATTGCAATTTTTAAATTAATAACAGTAAGAAACATACCAAGGGCATGCTTGAAACAACCGGATACAAAAGCATTGTGGCCATTTAAAACACACAGTGCATGATTGTCTGGGTTCTTCAACAGTAATCGTAGACAGAAGCGATGGTGCCGGACGTCTTGGGAATGCATGGTGATTTGGTTAAAGATATTCCAAAGCTGAGGCTTACTGACATGTTCCATTACCATTATCCTACAAAAGAAACAGGTGCTTTTCAGACTGCTTGTAAATGATAGAAAAAAAATCAGTCTATAATCACGGAGGATAACCGTGTGATCCAGTAACAACATGGCAATAGCAGTTAGCAATAGCAGTTAGACTTATATACCGCTTCATAGGGCTTTCAGCCCTCTCTAAGCGGTTTACAGAGTCAGCATATTGCCCCCAACAATCCGGGTCCTCATTTTACCCACCTCAGAAGGATGGAAGGCTGAGTCAACCTTCAGCCGGTGAGATTTGAACAGCCGAACTGCAGAACTGCAGTTAGCTGAAGTAGCCTGCAGTGCTGCATTTAACCACTGCGCCACCTCGGCTCTTCCATCCCTTTTGTATATTTCCTATAATGAGCATGTTCCACACGGAGGCTCAATTCACAGAATTACACTCAAAATAAGCCAGCCCAGACCACTCACCACTATATTACTTGACCTAGAACTAGTCTCTTTCAACAGACAAAATGCATCACTAGACCCTTCAACTAAAATGATTATTTCACCAACACTAAATTTATTTAACTCTGCAGGAGGAGATGAAAATATGGTATTCTGAAGATATGGCACATAGGTAGGTGCTTTGCTTGAGTTCTCGGTAGAAACAAAAGATCTAAATTATCTAGAAAAATACCATATCAGTAACAAGGTTTTAATTTAAAGAGATATTGAAATGATTTTGCCTTAACCCAGTGGTTCCCAAACTTGGCAACTTTAAGACTTGTGGACTTCAACTCCCAGAATTCTCCAGCTGGAGAATTCTGGGAGTTGAAGTCCACAAGTCTTAAAGTTGCCAAGTTTGGGAACCACTGCCTTAACCCAATGTGATTGTTGGAATGACCTACCTGATATAATTATAAGCTTTTCTAAAATTCTTGTCTAAAACTGCTGCCGAGAGACCAAAGTATTCCAGTTCTTTGCGCTTCTGCCGATCATCATAGAATGAATAATATTCCAGAGAGGAATCCACAAGCAGTTCTGCCTCCTTGTATCGCGTAAGGTCACACAATGCATAGATTGCCTTAAGGAGAAGGTTCCACCAATCCTCTTTTGTCAGAACACTTGTAAGCACCAAAAATATAGCTAGAGTCAACCATAAACTACAGTTAATTTTTACACAGACAGAACATAAAACGAAAACATAATTGAAAACATTAATAAAAGTCTGAAGTAGAGGTTAACGTGTGGATTCAATAAAACTGAAGGAATATCAAAAAGCCTATTATCACTGAAAAATTGGCTCAAAGCGTATTTAACAAAGGCCAGTTTATCAACAACTGCAGTAGACAACTGTTTCCACAATTTGAACAATTTAAATTGTCTTACCTTTTTTTGTTGTTTCTTGGTCATCATTATCAGAGATTTTATCTCTTGAAACTTTTATAAGATAGAGATGTCTTTCTCCCGATTTTGAGCTAGATATTAAACACACCTGAGCTCTGTTCATGGCTACCTGCAAGTTGAACATTTAAAACACATCTGAAAAAAGAAAGACCTTACAGTAGCCCATTCTTTGCTTTCAAATAGTTTATTGATTTTTTTCAGTTTGTAACTGCATCCCAGACTTAACAAAGTGAACAATAAAAAGTGCCAAAGATCTATGATACAGTTGGCTTGATCCAATTACAAAGCCGATTAAAATTGATTAGAAACCATAAATTTTCGTTGTCTGAAGTCACCCATAGATACAACTGTTACAGTTCAATACAGAAAGACCCACATCTGTAAAAAACAAAACTGCACACGTTACCTTTTAAATGTATAATACTTTTTCTCGTATTCTGCCACATGTACTAAATACCACACATTTATTTAATGTATACTTTTATGCTATTTCCTATACAATCTCATATTGAAGAGAGTTACATAAAAGCTATTAAAATAATTACAAAACAATTACACAAAACAATATTAAACATTTGTATTAAAATAGGTGGGAGGGGAAAAAAGACAAAAATACTTTTTCAAAATTCATAGTCTTTATCAGATACCTAAAAAGGGGAAAACAGGGACCTCACACACTTCAGACAGAGTACCTGTTGGCACCCTCAAAGGAGTCCTTTCATTAAATCTATAGTGATGAAAGAATTCTTGGCTTCAAATTGTTTGCAATCTTATATACCAAATTAAATCCTTAACCTGAAACAATAACTACACTTATAACAACAGCAATCTTATATGCATGTTCCAATCAGCAATCTGACGCCTACCCTCTTCCATAACTCTAAATTCTGGAGTGAGCACTATAGTAATTTGTATAGTATAGATTACAATCATCTAAAGTCTATGATGACTAGGGTATGAACTATGATTAGACATTTGCTTCCAGAAAAGGGCATAATTGGTATACAAAGTAATCAAGGAGAAAACCGACCAAGAATTAAGAATACGTTTTCTGACAGTTAGAATAATTAAACAGTGGAACAACTTGCTTCCAAAAATTGTAGGGGCTACAATACTGGAGATTTTAAAGAAGAGATTGGACAACTTCTTTGTCTGAAATGCTGTAGTGTTTCCTGCTTGAGCAGGGTGTTGGACTAGAACACCTCCAAGGTCCCTCCCAAGTCTGCTATTCTGTATGCTACAGACAGTAATATCAAAAGTTGCATTCCTTTAAAGCAAAACATTAGAATGGCTATAGCTGATTCTGTCTTGACACCAGGACTGAACCTGGATGAAAAGAACTGAGATAATAACTATTCTCTAAGAAATCTGCGTGACCCATCAAAACCGCTCTCGACTAAGCCGCGCCCGATTAAACCGCGTCGCTGATGTCATCAACAGGGCGACAACACCCAGCGCGGAGAAAGAAGGGCGCTTTAAATAGCGCTTTAAAAGCAAGCCGATTCAACTTAAGGTAAGGGTTAGGTTTAGGGTTAGGTTTAGGTTTAGGTTTAGGATTAGGTTTAGGGTTAGGTTAAGGGTTAGGTTTAGGGAGGTTAGGTTTAGGTTTAGCGGTTAATTTTAGGTTTAGGGTTTACAGCGTGCTTCTGTCTCTGCGCTGTTGTCGCCCTGTTGACGTCAGCGACGCGGTTTAGTCGGGCGCGGTTTTGTGGTGGAACCAAAAATCTGCAGCTATTTTGACAGATCTTTGCCTAAAAAAACAGGGTACTTGTATCTGGTAATCTATTAGCCTAATCTTATAGATCTATAATAGCTTCTTCAGAAGAAAACAGATCATTGTCTTATCTAGAGTAAAATGGCTTTACTCCAGCTCCTAACCAATTAAACTCTTTTGACCAGCTTGAATAAATCAAGCAAGGTAACTATAACCCCCACTAATATTATGTCGCTCCCTCCATATCTTAAAGCAAAAAGTAGACTTGAGGGTATGCCCTGCTTTATAAATTAGTGTGATGACAGTATGAAACTTATAGCTATCATAGATGACATGAAATCACAGATCTTCTCTAATAGAACAGCGTTAGCTTGAATAATGGCATCTCCTGTAACCACTTAAGAAGGATTCTGAAATACTACATTGGGGACCAAGTAATCAGGGAAATTGTTGGGCATTAAGAATCCTAGTCTTTATCATTAAAGTAGATGAGAAAGAAAAACATGAGCAGGGGGAGAGAAGAGATATAAAAATTAACTTACCTTTAACAGCATGGCTAACATGGTGAGCAAAGAATCTACATAGCCATACATGTTGCCCTGAGAGAACAGCAATGTTGATCGGTGAAGCAGCAATTTTAATTCCTAAATACAGAAAATTGGGTTACAAAGGCAAGAACTTTAGCTGCTTTCTATCTGGATCCCAGATCTTGGGAAAAGGCGACTGTTCCCTCCTGACATTTTTTTTTTCATTCCAGCATCTTGTTTCATTCTTTGAGCGATTTAGCCCTCCCACCTCAAGACGGTTCCACCACAAAACCGCGGTAGACTAAAGCACGTGTGACTAAAGCGCGGTGACAAAACCGCACCGTCAAAACCGCGTGAAAACAGCGCGCCGACAACAGTGCGCCGACAGAAGCGCGCTGTAACATAACCCTAAAAATAACCCTAAACCTAACCCTAAACCTAACCCTAAACCTACCCCTAAACCTAACCCTAAACCTAACCCTAAACCTTACCTTAAGTTAAATCGCGCTTCTGTCGGCGCGCTGTTGTGGGCGCGCTGTTGTGGGCGCGCTTTTGACATCTCACGGTTTTAGCGCCGCGGTGTTGTCGGCACGCTTTTGACGTTCGCGGTTATGTCGTGCCACGCCTCAAGACTTCAGAATAGAGTTCACACCATAAGATACATGCTTACTTGCTGAGCAGCGTTGGCATCCTGTGCCAGGGTATCCGGATCATACATGGGCTCAAGTGCTTCTAGAGCTTTCTCAGGCCGGCCCAATTGCTGTTGTAGGGTAGAAAGAGAGATCCTTGCATCCAGATGCAAAGGGGTAAGGTCAACCACTTTGGCATAACTCTCTGCAGCACGATCTATATAGCCCAGCGCTTTCAAGCATTCTAGCAAGGAAAGGACATTTTTTTAAAAATATGTTGAATGTTTGAATGTTTATTTAATTTGTATGCCGCCCCACTCCCAAGGGACTCGGGGCGGCTAACAACCAAAGGGGGGAAGGGGATACAAATAGGACAAAAGACAGACAGAGTAAAAACAACAACAGTCATAACATTTCAAGTGGGGCTGGAAATTCATCAGCCCGAGGCCTGCCGGAACCACCAGGTCTTCGTGGCTTTGCGGAAAGCCTGGAGGGTGGTGAGCGTCCGGATCTCTACAGGGAGATCGTTCCAGAGGGCCGGAGCAGTCACAGAGAAGGCCCTCCCCCGGGGATTTGCCAGTCGGCACTGGCTGGCGGATGGAATTCGGAGGAGGCCTAATCTGTGGGATCTGATCGGTCGTAGGGAGGTAATTGGCAGGAGGCGGTCTCTCAAGTACCCAGGTCCGATACCATGTAGGGCTTTAAAAGTAACGACTAGCACCTTGAAGCATGTACAAAATAGTTTGTGTTCTGAAGAGGTAGAACAGAATTTTTAATTTAATTTGTCATACAAGAATTTCTTTAAATCCTGTCTATAACTTTCAGTTTCCACAGTTAAAGTGGTCACAAATATAATTAACACCTATGATTCTACACATGGACACTGCTACTGAATGCCTCTCTCTTATCTTAGAAGAAGGGAGCCAGACAAAACATGGGCACCATAGGGAAGATGTTAGTGGGAGTTAGGGATTGTAATAATTAAGAAACATGAGTATAGGTAGGTAGCGGGGGTGGGGGAGCTATGCCCATCGATCTTGTTTATTAAAAAATACCATACAGGAGAATGATGAGACTCCAAAACATTATCATTAAGGAACAGCAGTTTGCTGATACAGCTTCATGCACATTACTTAAAGAGAACAAGTGATGTTCGTTAATATGACACAGCAGCAATCAAAAAGTTATAGGTTCTAAGCACTTTATGGTACCTCAGTATATCTTCCACTATTTTGTAAAATAAGTTAGCATTATTATATACTAATAAATAGAAAGAATGACTACGGTCACCTGCTAGATTTATGAACCTGAAAAAATCTGAACCTGGGCAGCTTGTTTTTAGACATTAATTTGAACTTAATTCAATAATCAGGTACATTAATTACTAATTACATATAATAACAGACAGACATACTTCAATTATTTTGTTCAAGAAATAGCTAACAGGCCAAAAATCAAGCCAACAGATAATAGAATTTAAGATGTGGGACTTTCAGGGTTAAGTCAGAGCTTTTAAGGGCACATATTGCTGAGAAGCCAATTGTGATCATTTTATTAAGTAATTAAGGGCTACATAACATGCTACTGTAATGCCCCATTCAGCCAAATTGTAGATACAACTATTATGGCTGGGCTGATGTGCCCTTAATGAAAGCAACTTCATAATAAGCCACCCGATATTGTAATACAAAAAGCAGTGTATTCACAGCCATCTTTTTTGCTTTCTTTATCTGCTTTTAAACTTTGCCCGTGTTTCTTCCCTCCTTTCAGTCTTTGTCAATAAATCACGTTATCTTTATTTAGCTTTATTCATCTCAACCCAGCTACTGTAATCTGAGATCCGGCTCCGCTGATGCTCTGCATGGAATGCCAACATAGAAAGTTGACATCAGGCTTTTTTGATATCATGGACAACAATTTACAGAACAGGCAGATAGAAGTTTTTAACAAGGCTATTTTGCTAGGGGAAAGCAGAGGGAAGTACATGGGACGCATTTATTCTTTAGTTTTAACTAACATTTAGTTTGGGGTGTGTGTATTTTAGTACACTTAGGAATAATATTTTGTTAAAAAATTGCAGCTATTCTCCAATATTATGTTTTAAATAAATGGTCTTTCAAAATTGATTGATGCATACATCTAAAAATCTTGTCCATAATCAAGTCATAAATAATATGCAAACGTACAACATATGAACAAAAATGCATATGAATGTTTAGTGCCAAGAAAAATCTAACATCCCTTTGAAAACTCACGAATAGAGTCCCATTCGATGTCCCCTTGGGGTAGTTCCCAGCAAAGTGCCCACTCAACTGCAACTTTAAATTATGAAATGCAACACGTGTTACTGAGCCAGAAAATAACTTATCACATACTAGGAGGAAGCAGTTACCTGCATGTCGGAGCCAAACAACAGCTAAATTGTATCTTTCAGAGCACACCAGGGAACTCAGGAGGGGGAGGGCCGAATCGTATTCTCCAACATCAAGAAATGCTTCTGCAACATCAAGATACAAATCTCCCATATCCTCAGGATTCTGCTCCACTAAGATAGTCAAAAGGAACTTGCAAAGAAGAGCAAAATTAAGAATACAACTAAAGAAACAGATTTGTTGCTTCTTAAGTCGGGAACACTAAGCAGAAGATTTAAGCTTGTATCTCCTTGAAACATTAGAAAAAAACATGCATGTATCTATGTATGTATGATAAACACCAGAGAATTTGGAAGACATTAAGCTTGGAAGGCTGCAGATTTGCCCTAACAATTTCAAAGCCAAATATTACTATTAAAGTATCCTAGCTTTAAAGATACTTTGAAAAATGCACAACATATGAATTATTCCTACAGTGCCTCTAAGGCACAAATACTTCGATCAAATCAATCTAAAAAGGGAAATTCTGGTTCACTTTTTACTAGTCAAGTCTTTAGACTCTGCTTACAGGGACTGCCTACTGAGCTAGACGTAGTTACTTTTATAAATAATAGTACTGTAACGGGAACATAAAATGTTTTTCTATGGAATTACACTATGTTGGATTTGATGAGATGCATAAGCATGTTTTTTTTTGCTTAAGAGACCCACTGAGGATGATTCTGGTTTTGCAAATATTAACCCAACTCACAAATTTCATAAACTGATCCCCTCCCAAGCCCATGCTAACTCATACTTCCACTCTTAATATTTTTAACTGCAAACTAATCGAGGTAATAAGTTTAGAGATATTGAAAATTAGAAGCGAACATACTTCAACTTTTAGATTTGTATAGCCAGATGGAATACCAACGCAGTATCAAAAGTGAAATGCCCCAGATTTTTACTGTAATAAAATATATACAAATATGGGCATATACAAATTACTAGCCTTAGACAACTCCTGTGGGCTCTCCATGTGTGTGTTTCTAAGTTGCTCCAATTATCCAATTCTCCATTTCTAATGGAGAAAGAAAAGGTTCAAGAAAAGTCATCCTAGTGGATCTAGCTCTCCCTATGGATTTCATCCTTCCTTGCCCACCAGATCCCTTTGGAGAGTCTGGTCTTTCCCACACCAGCTCCAAACCTGAAACAAAGTCTGTGTAAGTGTATCCTACAGCTTGTAGCAATTGGATCTTGAATTCCCACTCATTCCAGAGAGTTCACTACAAGAACTCCCTGGAATTGCCCAACTTTTTTCTATGTAAAATTATAGTTTACCACTAGAATATTTTAAAAAAGAAAAGGTAGCTTAGGGTTTACTTAAATGTCTGCTTTTTCAAGAGCAATTCCATAAAGGCACGTAGCAAACTGAGGTGTTTTCAAAACGGAAAATTCCTTAGTTTAATTAAAATTCTAAATTAACTAGTACAGACTTTCGAGTTCATTCAGTTTTTGCTTCAACAGAATACAAATTAGATTGCGTATTAAATTATTTATATTTTTCTTTATTTGGTTCTTTACTTACATTGAGAGGCTCCAAGATATTCAGGTGAATCAAACACACCATGAGTTTCACAGTGATATCAATGGGAACACCATCAGGTATAGAGCATGTAATTTTTTCTGAAGCTAGAAAATAACAGCATAATTACATTTTCTAAATATTTTACAATATATCATGTATATTTTTCAACTACATTCTCCAAATAAATACAGACAGTCCTTATTTAATGACAATTCAGCTGTCAAGTGAAGCAGTCACTAAGTGAAACTATGACCGTGGTTATAATTTTACTACAGCTTTCCCTTGCTCTACAGACCTGTGACGAACATAAATGTGAAGATTAGTCACAAAATTACTTTTTTGTCACCAGCGTAACTGGAAACAAGTCACTAGAATGAGGACTACCTGTAATCCACAATTTCAAAGGGGGAGTTTTGAACCATTAATAGATTTTATTTCTGCACACAAAAATATGTTTTTCATCAGATACATTTGTCTCAGAATAAATGTGAAAGAATTCAATCTGTAGCAAGAATAAATATTCAAACACAGGAATGCATTAGACTTAGTACTCTTTATTTTATTCGTTTCTCTTTTATGTGTATTTATCCAATTTTTATTTATTTACTCGTTTTCCCAATATAAGGTGATGTGAAGAGGAAAGGAAAACAAACCACATTCACAAAGCCTATTCCATACAGTTAATAGGATTAGACACACTGACATACAGTATTTGCAATGTCCTTTTCTGAGCCTTGAAGCAGGTGTTCCTATGTTGTCTAAGCCTTAATATATAATTTGCCCATATCCTCTGATTTTGTTAATATTGGAACAAACCTATAAAATATCTCAGTGCTTATTTTCAGGCTGGATGACAGTGTCTGGAGGATTATAATCCAGCAATTTTTAAACAATTCAGTGCAGCTTTTTCTAACTTTCATGGGGCACAGCGGAAGGAACCAGCTGGCAGGACTGCATGTGGACAGCTAACCTTAATAAATGTATTACAGAAGTGAATTTATGGAAAGAAAGAGGGCTGAAAAATGAAAATAAAACAATCTGCTTACAGCAACAAGAACCAGCTGCATTTATTTATACAGTGCCACTATTATGTCCTATTTATTTATATCCTGAAAGATACGCAAATTGCTCATCTCAGCAATTTTTAAGATGCAGAATTGCATACTCACATGCGGAATTGGTTCCAGGCACATATTCTTGCTGATTAATTGTTGTTCCTGGATCTTCCTGACTTTCCATTGCCTCTACCATGGAACAAGGGGGAAGAACAGGAAAAATAAAGCATATACTGAGCTTATGAAAATCATTCAATAAATATAAAATTACGCCATATAAAATTACTCATCAATAGTCTTTTATCAATGGACACATAAAGGAAGAGGGGAAGAAACCTATTTACCAAACCACCTGAAGGTAAGACAAGAAACAATGGATATAAACTAATAAAGGAAAGAAGCAACTAGAACTAAGAGAAAATTGCTAACGAGTGAGAACAATCAACCAATGGAACAAATTCCCTTTGGAAGTTGCAGGTGCCCCATTACCGAAGGCTTTTAAGAAAAGACTATTTCATTTATCAAAAATAGTATAAGTTTCCTGCATGCGCAGAAGGTTGGACAAGATGACCTCCAAGGTCCCTTCCAACTCTGTTACTGTTATTTATAAAGACTATGTGTATTTATTATTAACTACTATATTGGCAGGAAAGAGTTAATAGCACATCTCTAATAACATCAGAAAACCTGACTATTTCAGAAGATTAACTGTTCCACATAGAGTTCAACGCATGGTCCTCAATCACTCTAATACCGTTTTTATCTGCTGAAGAATCTTTTTCTGCTTCTTGCTTTTCGAGTACAATTCCTGAACAGTCTGTAATAACCTAAAAGGAGGAGAAATGATTTTGGTTGTCAAGGAATAAAATGAATGAACCTAGAAAAGGGCAATTTAAGAAGAAAAGTAGTGAGAACTAAGAGGTAATTTAATGATTCAAAGCAGCAACTGACACAGAGTCACTACAGGGATGAAATAACTCAGAAAGTATGGGGAAGGTCACTGAATAATGCCTAACAGGGAAAAAATTAAAAGAAGATGTAAGAAATATGAAGTCTCGCCACTTCCTCTCTAGCAATAGCCTAAATGCAACATAGTTGTATAGAGATCACTAGCACAAGTTCACTTCAGCATAAAATATGGCTCTGGCATGCTCAATTAACCTCCAAAGAAAAGTTAATCCTGACCCATAACTTTGGACAAGAGGACAAAGACAAGAGCTTTAGAGCAACACAGAATGTTCTAATTCCAGAAAACGACAACTCATCCAAAAGCAGAACAAAAGATCTTCTCCGTTTCTCTCTACGTACTGAGACTCTCTGGTCCAGAGAGCTGGGAGAAGCTGATATTCTGCGTGCAACTTGGGGAGACATACTCTTTTCAACAACTATTCCTCTGGAATCCTCATAGTAAGAGGCAACTCAACTGGTAGAAGGGCAATCTTAATTCCTTGAATAACAGTATTAGAAAGTGCACCTCTTTATGCATATGCATTTATATACTCATTATATTATAAACAGACAGCAAATAGATTAATTTAATATGCTTACTGCTAATGCTTTATCATACTGCTTGTTGGAAATATACAGCTCAGCAGCTATATTAACGTCTTCCATGGATACAAGGCTTTGATGTTTCATAAAAGCTTCTTCCATTATCTCAATAGCAGCAGTGATATCATTTGCTTCATAATAACTTCTGTGGAATACATTAGTAATTGGGTAATAGTAAATGTAAATAGTAATACATCTTCTGCATTAAACATACACAAATTATTACAATATTTTCTGGGCAAGAAAAACAATAATCCTCATTGAAAAACACTATTTATTATTGTGAATATCAAAATCATGGTACTTTTGTGTTTGTAAACTTAAAAGCAAGTCATGATTCTTCAACTCATAGTTTATAAGTTTTATCCAAAATCAGGTTCAGCAAGAAAATTAATGTAATTTCACCAATATACAACCCATTCAAGAAGCTGTGATTGATCACAGGAGAAGATCTGATTGATGATACCCTATTATGCTGGTGAAACCCAAAATTCTAAATCATGATAATTAGCCTAAAGCCACAAATTTGTAAACCTTTGCAAAATGTAATTATCAAAAGTGAAAGCAAAAACTTTTAGCATTCTTTCTTACAGCCAATACCAAAGAAGGAGAGATAGTGATAATAGACCAGCCTAGAGCAAAGCTAGCTGAATTCATACCTCTCTAAACCATGACTTAAGATAAGGGGTGATCACAATCCATGGGCTTGGCACCCACTTTGTGATGTCGCAACATCCTGCGGTCATGTGATTGCCATCTGCAATCAATTTCAAACAAGCAAGCCAATGGGGAATCTGGCAGAAGTCACAAAAGCAACTATGGGATCTCTCACTTAACTCAGGATGATTTCTTTAACAATGGCAATTGGGAATGACAGAATTTCAGTTCACCAACAAATGCGCGATCGTCAAATCCGCGCTGATGAAACCGTGCCCGCCATCAACAAACAACATAATGGGACGCGAAAACGTTATAACCCTAGCCCTTTATAATGTTGTTTTCGCGTCCCATTATGTTGTTTGTTGATGGCGGGCGCGGTTTTGTCGGCGCGGGTTTGACGATCGCGCATTTGTCGGGTCACGCAGAATTTCCACTGCTAGGAAATGGAATCACATGATGTTGCATTCTTTTACTGTCTGTTTAGCAATGGACATTCTAGTCTCATTGCTGTTAAGTGAGGACTGTCTGCATTCCAAAGCATCCAACCAATCATAACATATCATTTCTGTATCCTGCAATTATTAACTATACCAACAACAAGTAGAAGAAAAAAAAGCTACTCCATTAGAAGCTGATGTTTCAGTTCAGTTCAGCATGACTAAGTGTTCCACTCTACTTACTT
Source organism: Thamnophis sirtalis (assembly GCF_051295495.1). Classification (NCBI taxonomy): domain Eukaryota; kingdom Metazoa; phylum Chordata; class Lepidosauria; order Squamata; family Natricidae; genus Thamnophis; species Thamnophis sirtalis. The sequence goes on along the minus strand of NW_028261381.1, from coordinate 9,596,460 downwards.
GGCCATATCTCTTGCCAAAAGCATAAATCGTTCACCATCAAAAGGAGTCAGAAGATTTAAAATGCGTCTGTAGCCATCCATTGCCAGTTTGTGCTCCCCTAACTGTTTGTAGAGATTTGATCTCTCCCACAAATAACGCACATTAGTAGCATCATACTTCAGAGCTATAAAAATGGAAGTGGTATGATAAATCATTTTGATATTTGTAATTATTGGAAGCAATATGCAAATATATACAATAGAATAAATAAAATAATAAACGTCTCATCCTGAAAGTGGATGAAATAAATAAAAAAATTCTGAACACTGCATAGACTGTTATCGTTACATACATTTTCAAGATTTTATTATATAAAGATAAGATGGAGGGAATAACTTAAATTTAACAAGTTAGTAAATTAAATGAAATTAGGATTGATTTTCTATTGGTTTGGCCTATGTAGTTTTAAACATAGTTCCAGTGCATTGTTTTGTTTATATAAAGTGGGTTTGAAAATGGATCTTTTTCCATTTTTTTTATTTTTAAAGATTGAGTAATTCTTAAAGCTTACAAAATATTATTGAAAGTGAATTTGAAAGTATGTACTTATATATTAAAGGAAAATTTTAAAAGATGTATTAGAATTTATTTCAGTTGTAAAGATGAATTTTTAAAGAAATATTTAGTGTGTTAAAATGAATATAAAACTTCATTTTAAGGTTAAAAATTTGAAAGGAGTATAGTCGTTATTGTTAATATAAACAATGATAGTAGAATGATTAATATGTTTAAAAATAAATATATATCATTTTTCACAACAGGAGAAAAAATGGATGAGATAAACGAAGAGATTTTATTTAGTCTTGTTTCTATTGGAATATTGCTTCTGGTTCTTAGATTTGGAATAGAAAAAAAATGAATTTCAGAATTTAGACTGAAGACTTTATAACAGTGTAGTTATAAGATTGGCTTATAATAATTATACGTAATGTAAACAGTTGAGTTCTAACCATATTAATATTTTACTATTGGAAAGAGTCCACACTTTTTTCTTTTTTTCCACTCTGCATTCACCCCTTTATTATTTTTATTGAATTTTATTCTGTAATAAATCTTAATAAATCTTAATAACACTTTTTTTAAAAAAAATGATTTTAAAATATACTTCACTTGCGCTATGCTATAAACAGAATGCTAGATGGCCATGATAAATTGGTATTATTCCTCAAGTCAATTGTTATATTTCATTTCATATTACCTGCCACATCTTTGTGACATTATAATTTAATATTCTCCCATATAATTTCAATCAGAGTACTTGAAAAGCTTTCTAGCAAAATACTGGCAAGCTATCATATAGCTTTTGAAAACTGTATACATTTTATCTGCCATATCAGGGTCATCTATCACTTTCGTACAAAATCAATTTCCCATCTTGATTTGGTATGTTATAACAAAAGACAAGGAGATTGTAAATATACTATGTCTAAATATCTCAACAAATTAACTTATGAGATGCCCATCAAAATCAGCTGAATGAAATTAGGTTGAGTAAATACAAAGACTAATCTGTAATGAAAACAATATCTTGACACTTGCTGCAAAATGAACAGTAAAGCAAGTATCATTAAATGATCTACTATGACATTAATTTGTTTACCTTTCGAATAGCAAAAGACAGCCTGTTTAATATTGTCTTGCTCAAGTGACATTTCAGCTAGCCTGACCCACTCCTCTGTGTCACTGGGATTTAAGTGAGCAGCAATCAGTTCAAACTGCAAGGATTTTTCCATATCTCCTTGGTCTTCATAAATCATAGCAAGAGTGGAGAACGGCTCATAAGCAAGTGGAGCTGTTGAGTGTCAAAAGAAAAATGGGTTACAATTCATAATCATTTCAATAAAAATGCCTACATTTGTACATGCTGTACCTAGCAACAATAATCATTTGAAAGTGTTTAAAGGCAGATTAGCAGCTCATTTCTGAATATAATGCAAAATACTGTTTTCGACCTGTAAAACTGTAGCAGTTTAGACTGGAAGGAGCATGAGAAGGATTTCCTGCATAGACCCACCCAACTGTTAAGTTCTTAGTGTGAGACCCTGCTTTGGATGCTGTAGTCTAGAGAGAAGATAGTTACAGAGATTGGGATCTTTTCCAAACTTTCTTCCATGACACAAACACAGCAGCATTTGAATTGGCTTTCTCCCGTTTTATCAAATTTTAAATTATTTGACTGCCATTGTTGATATTATGTTGGGCAGCTTTTAATTTAAAAAAGCAAACAAAAGCATAATTCAAATATGGGAAGTTTTTAAAGAAAAAGAAGCAGTTTATTTATTACAAATATCTGAAGGCTTAGGGGGAAATGTGACCTTTTCCCATTTTTCCCCTAAGCCTTTTTTCCCCTCCGAAAAAAGGAAAAGACTAAAAAAACAACCTTCCGTTATTTGAGAATTGTAACGGGAAAGCTTTTATCTAGCACTATAGTTTCTATATTAAAGAGAACAAACAGTGCAATACAGCATGATGCACTAAAGTAGGAAAGAAAGGATTCAGTTGTCTATATCTGACTTTTTATCTAAAGATCAGTGGGTCTGCTCTTAATAAGGCTTCAAATAAAACTGTTTTATTATCAGGTTGACGGTTTTCTATTTCAACTTCTTTTTCTAATTTACAATCTGGCAAAATTAAGAGAATCTAGATCTTTTGGTGTTTCATAGATTGTAGATCTCCTTATAGCAAATATTCAAAACGTTTGAACAAAACACAATTAGTACATGTAGTTACAGTATTGTCTGGCTTAATTCTTCTTTTACATTTAATTGCTATGCCAAATACAGTTAATGTAAAACTAGCTTAGGCTGTTCATATTGTACAGCAGATTGTTAAAACAGCAAAGTGAACTTAAATCAGTAGAGGCTAATATAAAAAATAAATACAATATATATTTTAGTTTTCTCCAAAATTTTCATTAAAAAAAAAAGCAAAACATTTTCCGTGCTTTAAAAATGTCCAGCAATGTAACATTTCCACACAAGCATAGCCAAAGCAAAAAGTGGTCATACATCAAATTTAAAGAATACGTTTTTAAAACCATATATCTATTTATTTCCTTATGGGTTTATTTCTCCTATTCCTGAAAAGTAATGTTAAAAGTAAACTTTTGAAAGCTTGGCAATAGCAGATTGAGAGTCCAAAGTGTTCAGAAACTATGAATGGGTTAAGTTTGTGCATCTATGCTACCATACAACACTAATGTAAGCAAAAGATCAATGCTAGAGCAAAGTGGTTTTGAATCACATATTTTCTACATTGGGAAAATTTAAGAAGTTGCAAAGAAATCAGGAGAAAGTATAGTTTAAATAAAAACACAGAAGAGATGCAAGGTCAGCTCTATAATGACACACTGAACTGTTTTGTATTAATGTTATGTGTCTCTTCTATTTATTCTCACCCTGTTTTTCCAAAAACAAGACCTCCCCAGATAATAAGCCCAATCGGGCTTTTGAGCGCATGCGCTAAAATAATCCCTCCACCAAAAATAAGCCCTCCCCGAAAATACTGCAACACAGCAGCAGCCCTGAGGTGACCACACTCGCCGCCTCTTGCAGCTCAAAAACAATAAGACCTCCTCAAAAATAAGGCCAAGCGCTTATTTCAAGGGTAAAAAGAAAATAAGACCGTGTCTTATTTTCAGGAAACATGGTCAATAAGAAATCTCACCCATAGAAGCATCCAAAGATACCTTGTCTTATGATCTCCATGCACATTAGAATGGCTTCTTCATGTTCCCCTCGAGCAAATCGAATGTTAGCTTCACCCATGAGGCCTCTCAGGGCACGAGGCAATTTACTGCGTGGACGTTTTTCCTAGAAAACAGATTGGTAATATATTTCAATAAATTCAGTTTTTATTACTACTTACAAGGAATATTTTTAGTAAGAAATATATTTGAATTGAGGGCGTTTATTGAGCTGTTGATTTAAACTGTTGTTTGTGCAATAGCTATGTACATTATTTAATATTAAGTTTATATCAGACATCCACACAGAACCCACTTAATCAAATTCTATCATAAATATTTTCAATTAAGCAGCAAGGATGTGGATGCTTCAAAAAGGGTTCATAAGAGATGGTTCAGAATGCACAGGAATGAGAATCCTTCTTTGGGGCAATTAGATCTTTTTTGCTTTAATGACTTTTATATTGCTTGCCTTCATCATTTTCTTAGTCTCTCTATTAAGCACCATCTCTAGTGCAAAAACATCGCCAGCTGTAGGTTGCTCAGAGATCTCCTCATCTTCCTCCTCTTCTTCTTCATCATCATCATTCTCTCCCATCATGGAAGCAAAAACTCGATGGACAGATTTACTGATACCATCTGATATCTCTTCTGCTCAGAGAGAAAAAGATTAATAATAATGATTAATCACGTAAAAAAAGGGAGGTCATAAAATCATAAAAGTTATCCTCAAAGAAAGAGAGAAGGAATTCCAGTTCAAATAAGAGAAATAACAAGAAGCAAAAGAAAACTGAAGGAAAATTGTAAGTACAATCATTAGTCATATAATTTTCACTTAGCAACTGCTTCATTTAATACCATCTTGTCAGTATCAAAACAAGGAGTACTTGTATTAAAACATAAATGTAATCAAATACTCACAGAATCAATAAGAGTAATTTAAGTCTTTAAAGTAAAGAGGCAAGATTTTGGGGGAGATAACAGGAATTAGCAAGAATCTACAATATTTCATCTTTACCAGTCCTCACCCCAAAAACATGACAGCAAAAATAAAGACAACTATTATTTTGCTTTCATTTCATGTTTGTGTAGTCATATGTTTTAACTTGAGTTTTATATTTCCCAGAGAATTGGTATTAGTTGGTTGTCCAGAAATGCAATAAATTATAATAACTAATATCAGTTAAACAATAAATTAATGAAAAAATACATTGAAAAATTAATGAAAATAATAAAAAAATATAAATCATTTGAACATGTATAAATAAGTAAATTCAAAAACTCCTTGCATTTGACTTATAGCTATTACTTACTGCTAATTACCTACTGAGCCCACAGTGGCACAGTGGTAAGAGTGCAGTACTGCAGACTACTTCTGCCGACTGCCAGCTGCCTGCAATTTGGCAGTTCAAATCTCACCAGGCTCAAGGTTGACTCAGACTTCCATCCTTCCGAGATGGGTAAAATGAGGACCCAAGTTGTTGGGGGCAAAATGCTGATTCTGTAAATCGCTTAGAGAGGGTTGTAAAGAACTGTGAAGCAGTATATAAGTCTAAGTCTCCCAAAAATCCCTGTTTCTATAGATCATTTTCAGCTACAGAACAATTAGTCAAGATTTCTCTGCCTATAACTATTGGCAACCTGACAGTGGGAAAAAAAGTCCTCCAAATCAATCCCATTCCCATTTTTAAGTTTTTTAATGGAACTACTGAATATTCTAAGGGCATTGTTTCAGCATTAGGAAAGCAAAGGCTTTGCAAAAAGATCCAAGTACTCCAAGAATGGAGCAGTAATGTAATACAATGAAAAACTATAAAATGATGTTTTCCTACTAACAAGGAATTTGAAGTGAGGGAGGACTAGTTTGGCCTTATGGTTAAAGAACCAGACTAGAAATCAGAAGACTAGTCCCAACTTCGGTTCAAAGCCAACTGGGTAACTTTGGTCAAGTCACTCTCTTTTAACCTATAATCTTGTTGGCAAACTTGAGCAACAAGCGAGTCAGACAAATCCTGTTGCAACTAATACATCAACACACAGTGCATCTGGGGGTGGGGTTGGAAAGGATCCAAAAAAAAAAGCAGAGCATCCTTCAAAGCACTAGAAACTAGGGGAGGGGGATTTGAAATGGGTAGGAGACAACTTTGATTCAGTACGTCCCAAACTATTAGGATTATATCTCCTACCATCAGTTATCATTGGCCACAATAACTAAGGCTGATGAGAGCTGAAGGACAGAAGGTTTCCTTCTCTTTCTATTAATAAAGTGATAAGCTTGAAAAATAATATAATAGAAAATCATATTATTAGATCATCACATTTTTTGTATTTCTACACCAACTAGCAGAAAACCTCAAAAATTTTAAATCAAAACCAGAAGAAAGTCCAGTTGCCTCGTGAAAAAGCACCTTTGGGACCTCAAAAATTTCCTACTCTGCGCCAAGATGCTGTAGACTGATCACAAAGGATATACCGTACATATATGTTTGAATTAAGGCCAACAAATAATAATTAGTATTAGATACAGATTTCTGAAACTGGGGAAATTTTGATTTATTTTCACTGCAAAGTGGCAGTAAACCCCCATTTTCTAACTTATAAATGTGACAACAAAGCAAAGTTCAGGATAAATGTAAATGAAACAATAAGCCTAAAATATACCTTCTGCTTCCACATGTCCTTGTATTTCAGTACACATCCCTTGCCCAGAAGTAGAGGGTCCATCAAAGTCTTCTGCATTTTCTTCAATGAGTACGTTTTGTCCCTGTAAAGATTAAAAAGGAAATAACATTAATTTTATAATGTTACAGGTAGTCCTTTTATTTAATGACTGTTCGAAGTTAAAACAATACTGAAAAAGTGCCTTATGACCATTTTTCACATACAACCATTGCAGAATCCCCATGGTCATGTGATTAAAATTTGGAATCTTGACAACTGGTGAGTATTTATGCAGTTGCAGTGTTCCAAGGTCATGTGATCACCTTTTGTGCTAGTCTGGCAAGCAATGTATATGGGATGGCCAGATTCACTTAACAACCATGTTACTAACTTAACAACAGCAGTGATTCACAGTGAATAACTGTGACAAAAAGGGTCATTAAATGGGACAAAACTTACTTAACAACTGTGTTACTTAGGAACAAAAATTTGGGTTCAATTGTGGTCGTAAATCAAGGACTGCCTGTTTGGGAATAGAATATTCTGTACTAAAATTCAGATCTGCTTAAGAAAAATGATATATGAAACCTGAGGTTTCATTGTATGACTTATTTTGGAAGGGTTTAACTTTTATGAAAGTTAAATGGTCAACTTAAAAAAAAAACTTTAATTAGTCAGTAGACAACAAAGCTAAGTAATGTAAAACAGGCTACGTGTATATGGATATTATATCATTAACAGGACATATTCCTCAATTGACTGCACATTTTGAAAATGATTTAACAAAATTTGGCTACACTTTGGATAACAGAATCATGTGTATCTTACTGGGGGAAGTTATCATCCAGCCCTCTCCCAGAAAAATGAAATATCCTAGGAAATATTGAAAAGGCAGAATATTTCTCTGGATGTGAAAAAGGAAGAAACATGTTTTAAAAGACAGAATAGCTGCCTGCAGCTTCCTGCCCATCCCCCTTTGTCAATGAGCCATTAACGCCTGAGCTAGCCACTTTACATAATAAAGAGTTTTCCCGTTCAGCTCCAGAGTGATGGGATTAAGGCATGATAATATTGGCCTTCTAGTCAACTCATATGGCATCTGAGAACTCATACCTGGATTCAAAACAGCCTAGAGAGTAGCTCCCTGCATGGCATCATGGGAGTCTGACAATCAATCAGAATACATTTCTTACACAGGAACGGAAACAGAGAGGTGGGACTAAACTGGTTATAAAAAGCCTAGCAAGCCCCTCCCTCATCCCTTCTCTTCTTCTCCATCAACATTGAAGCATGTGATCACCTTTTGTGTTCAGGGCTCAAGCCATGTGGCCCTGTCCAACAATAAACCATCTTTCCAAGCAGTCTCCATGTCTCCAGTGTCTTTCCCCCCACTTGGAGCTGAACCCAGAAGGACATTTCTTTCAACATTACATTAAACAATCTTCTTTGAGAGACCGCCTCCTGCCAATTACCTCCTCGCGACCTATTAGATCGCACAGATTAGGCCTCCTCCGAGTTCCATCTGCCAGTCAGTGCCGACTGGCAACCACGCGGAGGAGAGCCTTTTCAGTAGTAGCTCCGACCCTTTGGAACGATCTCCCCGTGGAGATTCATACCCTCACCACCCTCCAGACCTTCCGCACAGCCCTCAAGATCTGGCTATCCCGTCAGGCCTGGGGTTAAAGACTGTAATCCGTCCCCACCCGAATGATGAATGTTGTTTCTATTTTTAATTATGTATTGTTTTTATATGTCATTGTTTGTACTCCCTTTCCCCATAAGTTGTAAGCCGCCCTGAGTCCCCTTAGGGAAAAGGGCGGCCTATAAATAAACTTTTCACAATTTTCACAATTTCACAATCTAAACGGAATTGGTCAGAATGGAACAACAATTTAAATAAATTGAACCAGTTGAATAAGGGCCAGCACAAACTTATAATGTAACACAATGTGTTTTACTGCTATAATAATCCCTTTGTTGTCCCTTTGCTCAAATGTGATTTCCTTGTATTTCGCATTAACCAAGTGCCCAAAAGCAAAACAATCACAACCTAAACCTTGCTTTTATGTCCCCAACATAAGCAATAATATTGATAATTATGTCTTCAAATTCACCTGGACTGGGCTGCAAAAATCCGAATTAAACAGCCAGCACGCACACCGAAAATCCTACTAGTAGTCAGGGGGATTTTTGGGTCCGAAAACGAGCCCTAGGTCCAGCATTTGTTTTTAATTAAAACGAACGAACACCAAGAAAGGATGGATAAGACGTATGCCATCACGTCCCTTCTTGCGTGTCCTACTAAACTTATTTTTAGGATTTTATGACCCAACATCCTTATTTAAAATGCAAGCAAGATATCGGTTACCTGAGTACATTACACACTACTGAAAATGAGGGGAGTGCAGGCGATAAGACCCCTGACAGTCATCCTTTTAGACCAGTGTTTCTCCACCTTGGCAACTTGAAGATATCTGGACTTCAACTCCCAGAATTCCCCAGCCAGCGTTCGCTGGCTGGGGAATTCTGGGAGTTGAAGTCCAGTCATCTTCAAGTTGCCAAGGTGGAGAAACACTGTTTTAGACAAGAGCGCGAATATCCGCGAGGCAAAAGAGGCCTCACCTTTCTTTCGCAGCTTTTACGCTCCTCCCGGCGACGCTCGAACTCCTCGAAAGAGATTTTCCCTTCCAGGTACTCAATTAATTCGGGACTAAACCCCGACATTTTATGCCGCACTGATGGAGCAACGGTAAGCCGATTATCAACAGCCGCTCCGGCGAACGACGGGGAACCTATTTTGTAAAGGACCGCAATTCCCTCGCCGAAAAGAGTCCGACTACGAACGAAGAGAAGGGGGGGGGGCGCGCTGACATCGCTGCCTACCGCGCATGCGTTCGTGGCTGAGGTTGCTCTACGGCAGTGTTTCTCAACCTTGGCCACTTGAAGATGTCCGGACTTCAACTCCCAGAATTCCCCAGCCAGCATTCGCTGGCTGGGGAATTCTGGGAGTTGAAGTCCGGACATCTTCAAGTAGCCAAGGTTGAGAAACACTGCTCTACGGGAGGGAGCGCTGAGAATTTTCCCCTTTCTTGCGTTCAAGCGCTTAAAATCGGAGGAGGGATTTTTTATCTCTTTAAAGGGGAAAGACCTTCAATCAAGTGTTGTAATAAATGGTCATTTTCTGCCATACTATTGCCAGGCAGCTCTGTTGTAACCATGCATTAGTAGTGCCATCTTTGGATCCACCTCTATAACTTTCTTTATCAAGAATAGGCGACCTGTACTCGTCTTTGTACTTCATCCGCCTCGCTCAACTCGGTTGACTACCGGGAGTTCTGGGAGATGTAGTCCAAAAATTGAAGGATAGGGGCAAGTCACCAAAGTCGTAATACAACAGCAGCAGCAATTTCCTAAATCAGCCCTGTCTCTTCTCTGAGTCCCTTTCGGACTCCTGACTTCCCTACAATAGGTAACTGCTAACAAGAGTTTAATTACTTTTATATATCTGTGGTGGAAAAAGAATAAAGATAAGAGCCAGGTCATAGAAATGCTAATGTACATTCTGGGTGATTGTCAAGTAGAAATGTTAATATCTCTTAGATTGTCTTAGATGTCTAATGCTTATTTTCTTAGCACGAAATTAACTAATTTGGGATTGAGGGAAAAGTCCTATAAATCTTATTAATAAATCATTGTTTAAAGACGGTTATAAAGTTATAATATTGTGTGGGCCTGGAGAGAAGAGGTGAGATAATTAGTAGCTAACTACAATAATAACAATGAAATGTTAATGGACAATATTTAATGATACATACAGGTGTGTTGGGGGGGACACGCTTAGATATCTTACTTAACCGAATTAATTTTAGAACATGTCATAAAGGTGCAATGTTATTGGAGATCTATTGAAATAGCAAATGAATGCCAGTAGGTGGTTGTGTCTTCTAATATAAATGATTCTAGATAAAAAACATGTTTAAGCAATGGTAGCCAAATGAGAATTATGGTACAGGGATAGTAAAATACATAACTTTTCTTTCTTGACTTAAAATATACAACATGATTTGAATGAAGTATATGTAAGGATTGTGGAAGAAACGCACGGAATATATTTGTAAGCAATCGATAACCTTTCAACAAGATGTAACGAAAGATGGGTTTTTTTTCCTTGTTTTTTGTTTTTGTTTAACTAAAACAATAAAAAAAAATTCTCCCCCCCCCCCAAAAAAAAAGAATAAAGATAAGAGGACAAAGTGAGATGCTGGATGAAGTTTGTCAGAGGTGGAAAAGGAACGAAACTTTAGTAGAGGCAAAAAACCCTGATTTTTTGGGTGGGAAGGTTTTCACTACTTTTCTGGCAAAAGAAATGCAAAACGCTTTCTGGCATCTGGTTTTCAACTTTCACTTGTGGATAACTAATACAGAACCTTTTTTTTTTAAAAGACGCGCAAAGTTGCATCAAAGAATCGAGAAGAGAACATTATCATCCAAACTACAGGAATACTGTTTTCCATCAGGATTATGGATGATCTGCCTTTTTTTCACTTTGCTTCTGTGTTGGCTACTACAAAAATGCCAGTGATTTGCTCTTAGTTGCATCTGACTTATCTTTTTTTAATGTTTTATTTATTTTGTTTATATAACATATAAAAATCAATTTCCATAAAACAGTGGGCAATCTGGGTCCAGTTGTTTTTAAGCGGTCATAATCCACATATTTGCTATAGTATTCATCACAATAATTTTGATAATAACCATATAATAACAATAATACTGAACATTATCTTCTTCAACAACTCTACACTTAACATTTCCTCTTTTTATGTCTCCTGCTTTCTAACTTCTGTTTCTATTGTCTAGCCGTTGATAAAATATGTCCCATATCAAAAAATATTCAGTTTCTTCTTTATCCTTAATAGTAAGTGTTAGTCTATCTGTTTCTGCGCATTCTAGTATTTTCTTAATTACATTCTCATTTGCTGGAGTCCCATCATTGTTCCATTGCTGTGCAAATACAATTCTGGCTGCAGTTAGTATATGTAAAACCAGATATATATCCTTTTATCATATTTTTCTGGTAGAATTCCCAACAAAAATGTCTTGATTTCAATTTATATTCTGCTTTATCATTTTTTCCAACCAGGTATGTATTTTCGTCCAATATTTTTTAGCTTTTGGGCAGGTCCACCACATATGGTAATATGAACCAGATGATTGATTACACTTCCAACATTTAGTAGATCTATCTTTATACATTTTTGCTAGTCTTGCCGGTACAAAATGCCATCTATAAAACATTTTATACAAATTTTATTTATATGTAGTTGACATAGTCAATTTAATATTTCTATCCCATTCTAATTTATCTAATTCTATGGCATATCCAAAATTTTTAGCTCAAGCAATGACTGTCTCCTTTACTTGCTTGCTTTCAATCAAGTGACTTATTTTTATGAGTCTTTCTGCAATACTGAATTTAAGTACTATCCACTTATATTTAGGGGTATAGAAAATATTCTAGAATAAAACTTGCTGTTCCTGTTACCATTCACTAAACTATCTCTATTGCAGTGTTTCTCAACCTTGGCAACTTGAAGATGCCCGGACTTCAACTCCCAGAATTCCCCAGCCAGCTGGCTGGGGAATTCTGGGAGTTGAAGTCCGGACATCTTCAAGTTGCCAAGGTTGAGAAACACTGCTCTATTGCCTTTGTTTCAAATCCAAAATGCTAACAGATTTTATATAGTTTGAAGCTGCCCTTGGATGACTGTAAATAAGGGGAATGAGAGTTATTGTAGCAAAGCCAATTTGGTATAGAGGTTAAGGGCCCTAGGCTAGGCTGTGAGCTAGGCACAAAACCAGTTGTGTGACTTTGACCAATCACTGCAAACTACTACTGATAATCTTGCCAGAAAAACTGCAGGAATCCTATAATCTCTCCAGTCTATTGGAAAGGTCATTTCCAGTTTTTTTCTGCCTCACATCAAAAGTAGTGTTTTCCCACTTGTGCTGGCACAAACAATGATGTTTCATTTGCTGCATTTCGTTCCATTGCACATATATGTTAATGGTCCAATAGGTACAATGTATGCCCTTCCTTCTAGTCATTGGTTGCCATCGATGTAGTCCATGGTATTATGGTTACTCAATTGTTGGTCCTCCTCTGAATCCATGAACTCTGGGACTATATGGTGATGATGGTTTCTTTTCTTCTTTTCTTTTCTTCTTTTCTTTTTTCTTCTTCTTTTCTTTGGGGGAGAAAGACTTTTTATGCATGGGATAATTTTCTAGATTTGTAATGCATGGGACGAGACTTTTTAGGCATGGGAGTAAAACTGGAGTAAAGACTGTTGTATTTATTTATTTATTTATTTATTTATTTATGTTGTATGCCGCCCACTCCCGGAGGACTCCGGGCGGCTCACAAAAGACAAGGGAAAGGGGGGAATGAGACAAAGACAACATATTAAAAACAAAACCAACATTCACAATTTCCGTGGAGGTAGATGCTTCTCAGCTCCCCCCAGCCTGCTGGAACAGCCAGGACTTGGTGGCTTTGCGGAAGGCCGGGAGGGTAGTAAGGATCCGGATCTCAACAGGGAGCTCGTTCCAGTGGGCCGGAGCTGCAACAGAGAAGGCTCTCCCCCGGGGAGTCGCCAGCCGACATTGGCTGGCAGATGGAATCCAGAGGAGACCCAACCTGTGTGATCTAATTGGTCTGAGAGAGGTAATCGGCAGGAGGCGGTCTCTCAGGTACCCAGGTCCAATGCCATGAAGGGCAATGTTGTAAACATTGTCCATTCTTTATTAGAATAAGACTGGATGGAGCCAGGACTAAGAAGTATAAAAACTTTTCTGCCAGAGCATGGCCATTATGAGGAATACTTCCCACTATTCCTTAACAAATTCATTTTTCAGTTTTAGTGCCTTGATCTTTGCCAGCCTGAATCATAAATGTACAATAATAATAAAACTACTAGTAATAAAACTAGTAGTAAAAATGTTTTGTTTTGTTTATTTTGAATTGACATTTCTAAGAAATATAATCTACCCTTGAAGTGGTAAAACATATCTACACACAAAAATACCCATTTTGTATTGAAAAATTGACATGGAATTCAAAGTTTTTGTATGTTTGTGACCGCTGAACCAAATCACGCTGTTTTTAATATTCCATCGTTATATCATTTTGAAGCATGACCAACTACAAAAGCCTGAATCATAAATGTACAATAATAATCAAACTACTAGTAATAAAACTAGTAATAAAAATGTTTTGTTTTGTTTATTTTGAATTGACGTTTCTAAAAAATACAATCTACCCTTGAAGTGATAAAACATATCTACACATAGACATGCCCATTTTGTACTGAAAAATTGACATGGAATTCAAAGTTTTTGTATGTTTGTGACCGCTGAACCAAATCACGCTGTTTTTAATATTCCATCGTTATATCATTTTGAAGCATGACCAACTACAAAATTTGGTTACAGATATTTGATGTTGATATTTCATGGCATACTTAATTTTGAAAGGAATCGGAATTGTAAGGGAACCAAATAATTGTGCGCAAATGTATATGGTTAAAAAAAAACTAAAATCAATTCATTTAGCAATTTTATACATTGTTATAAAAACTGTTTTCCTGAGAGTCTCAATAGGTATACCTGGGTATAATTTGAATTTCTTTCTGTTTTTCTTTAAGCAAATGCAAGATTGTGAACACAGAGCAGGTTTCAGATATCTATCTGTATGCACCCAGCATCTGACATGAAAGAAAATTGTTGGAGAATGATTTATAAACACTTTTTTCTAGCTGCTTCTGAATAATTGCGCATGCTTAAGCAGCCACCTATAAAAATAGGGAAGAAAGGAAGAGTATAATAAACAAGAGTTTTAGAAAGATTAAAAACGGGTGTCATAAACCATGACTGCTAATTTATCTTCCTTTTCCTTCTCTTTACTTTGAACTTCTGGAACTTCTGTTTTAATTAATATAAGAGAAGTTCTAATATTTGAAACTTAAAAACTATTTCATGCTCACACTAGACATACTCTCAGTTTTATTTTATTGATTGTCCTTCTGCTCCTTTCACTCTGGAGTGACAATGCTACAATATAATTAGCAATGTAGGTTTAGACCACATTGGTGGGCTATGAATTTCATAGAAAATTCCATCCCAGGCCCGGGATAGCTCAGGCTGGTTCGAAATGAACTTACTTCCAATTAGAGATATTCTACCCATCCCATTAATGAAGCTAAAATGGAGGAAAAGATGGAGATGAATACATCAATATAGATTGTGGAACCTCGTGACCCGTCAAAACCGTGGAGGACAAAATCGCACTCGATGAAAGCGCGCATGTGACGTCATCACAGCGCGATGAAAAAAATTAAAAATTGAAATAAAATTAAAATTAAAGCAAGCCGATTCACATAAAGGTAAGGGTTAGGTTTAGGGTTAGGTTAAGGGTTAGGGTTAGGTTTAGAGCGTTAGGGTTACGTTTAGCGTTAGGTTAAGGGTTAGCGTTAGGTTTAGCGTTACGTTAACGGTTAGGTTTAGGGTTAGATTTAGGGTTAGGTTAAGGGTTAGGGTTAGGGTTAGGTTTGGAGGGGTTAGGGTAAGGTTTTCGCTTTATTTTTACATTTTTCGATCACAGCGCGATGTTTTCGTCGCGCTGTGATGACGTCAAATGCGCGCTTTCGTCGAGCGCGATTTTGTACTCCGCGGTTTTGTGGTGGAACCGTGGAACCTAAGTCCTGTATGGTCCTTCATACATTCCTGAAACTTTCCTAGTGTCTTGGAAAACATGCAACATAAGTACACCAACAACAGTCATGGTTACTAGGACATTATTGTATTTGACTACAGGTGCATTGCAGAACATTAATTTTGAGGTGCTCCTGATATTATTAGATCCTTTTTTTGTCACGCAATCCCTCATTCTGTAATCAATATTCTCCACTACATTGTTGAACGTAAAAGGAAAACTGTCAGGTTTTAAGCAAATATTTAGTGAATCTTCAGTTCCAGAATAATATGAGTTCAACAGTATAATATTAAAACAATTTGTTACTCATGCAAAACCCATTTATGTAAAGACAGATACTCATAAAATGACTTGTGTTTTATGTGAGACGAAGCCTGGGAGAGGGGTTCTAAATGAATTTCATTCATGGAATAATGTATCATAGCTCTGGATATGAACCAAATTCTGAACAGGAACTGATCCAGATTGAACACGTAATGTGGGCGTGATTTATAAGGAAAACAATGTATCTTGATCCATCTTTTTCAGCTTCTGAGATAGTTTCCAAAGGGGTTTTTCTTTTCTTTATTATCTGTAGTTTGAAGTTTGAAGTTTAATTTTATTTATATGCCGCCCAATCCCGGAGGACTCCAGGTGGCTTACAGAGAGGGGAAATAAAATAAAATAAAAATAAAATAGACAAGTTAAAAAACAACACAGATACATTCATTTCAGTCGGGGCTGGACCTCAACAATGAAGTCAACAGCACTAGGCCTGCCGGAAAAGCCAGGTCTTGACAGCTTTTCTGAAGGCCATGAGAGTGGGTGAGGTCCGGATTTCTGGGGATAGCTCATTCCAAAGGGTCGGAGCAGCCACAGAGAAGGCTCTCCTCCGGGGAGCTGCCAGCCGACATTGTCTGGTTGACGGCATCTGAAGGAGGCCCACCCTGTGGGATCTTACCAGCCGTTGGGAGGAATGTGGCAGTAGGCGGTCTCGCAGGTACACTGGCCCTAAGCCATGCAGGGCTTTAAAGGTAATAACCAACACCTTGAATTGCGTCCAGAGACCAATAGGTAGCCAGTGCAGCTCACGGAGGATAGGTGTAACATGGGTGTATCTAGGTACACCCAGTATCGCTCGCGCGGCTGCATTCTGGACTAGTTGCAGTCTCCGAACGCTTTCCAAGGGTAGCCCCATGTAGAGCGCGTTGCAGTAATCCAGCCTTGAGGTGACTAGGGCATGAGTGACAGTCTGGAGTGCCTCCCGATCCAAGTAGGGCCGCAATTGATGCACCAGGAGAACCTGGGCAAAGGCTGTAAATGCAGAAGCAACCTGTTCCGTGTAAAAAGAAACTGGATTTGATTTGTCATTGTTCACTGGGAAGGTATTAGGGAACTTTCCAAGTGCAAACTCTCTCTCAGAAAAGTAAGTTCCATAAAAGTTCCGAAAAACTATATGACATTTATGATTTTAGAAGAATGAAATGGTAACATTCAAGCACCATTTTTTTGTTTTTGTTGACTCAGAACTTTCACACAATGCAGTATGTACAAGAAACACTTGTTTTGTTTCTAAATGTGCACATGTATTATTTCCAAATACTGGATAGTCAGACACAGATTGAGAGTGTATCTACAGAAGACAAATAAATTTTATTTCCATCCACACATTGGGTTTTATCATAAATTAATATTTGATTTGATTTGATTTGATTATATTTATATGCTGCCCTTTCCCCCCGAAGGGGACTCAGGGCGGCTCACAATTCAAATCAGGGAAGGGGGGGTACAGACAAAAAATAAAAGACGAGACATAACAATACATAATTTAAAAACACACAACAGTCATACCATTCGAGACGGGGGCAACAGCTCTTTAGCCCCAGGCCTGTCGGAACAGCCAGGTTTTAACGGCTTTGCGGAAGGCCTGGAGGGTGGTGAGGGTTCGAATCTCCACGGGGAGTTCGTTCCAGAGGGTCGGAGCAGCCACAAAGAAGGCTCTCCTTCGGGTAGTCGCCAGTCGGCACTGGCCGGCGGATGGAATTCGGAGGAGGCCTAATCTGTGGGATCTAATCGGTCTAGTGGAGGTGATAGAGTAACTGAATAAAAGAATCGCAATTAAAATTGCATCTTACTTAGAATAGCCATTAATTAACTGCTTGTTACTTAATATGTTCTAAGGTTATTTCAGGTCATTTGCCACTTTTCATCAGGCAACTGTTAGACATTAATTAAAGAAAAATATGGTAAAATAAATGTCATATTTAACATCTGAATTGTGATTCTTACTAGCATAGATGATTTGAAAATTACTTATAGTATACCTATAGATAAATGCACACAAGCAAACACAAGTTAAGACCAATCTTTATCAACCAACCTTATTCCAGATGTCCTGGAGTTCTCAAACACCCAAAACCATTGCACCTTTAAGAATGAGAATTTGGTGGTTGTAATCCCAATCCATCTGGAACATACCATATTGAGAAAAACTGATATAACAGATTGTTCCAAAGTTTTATTTACTAGATCTCTGTTCCTGGGATTATCCAAAGATTTCCATACTTCCTCTGGCTTTAATAGAGGACCCTGAGGCAATTCTGTTGCCATGAGGATGGTACACTCAACCAAGATCAACAGCTTCCACATGCCAGAAAGATTGGAAGACTGCGGGCAAGTAACAACAGCTCAAAAGATTCTATGCATGAATGTTCAGGACACATTTGAAGCAATTATGTAAGCTGGTTCATGAATTTATATAATTTGTCTCAAGCAATAATTAAAAGAAACTTTGTCCTGCAATATTCATTTGTAAGCAAATGAATATTAGAGCAGAGTTCAACTCTTAATTTGCTTGTTCAGGCTTTTGTTCTTAAATTACCCATGCTATCCATAAACTGAGTAGAATGAATCATGTACAAATCTATTGTTTAAAAATAGTCTCTTAGAAATAAAGCTTACCAGTAAGTATTGGCTTTCCCTTCTCTGTTCAGCAGTTTACAAAGTTTCAAGGTAAGTCATATTTCCTGCTTATAGATTTAGAAAAAATAACGGTCATTAATTGATAGTGACTTGCAAGTGGGGTTTCAGATAAGCAAGATTAATGAGAGAAAGGAAGTCTTGTAAAAATGAAACTAATTAAAAAGTTTCTGCTGGCCGATTGTGAGGCAGGGTGATAAATCACTCCTTTGAAGTTTTAAAATTCTGTAGCGTTTAACAAGGAGATTAAGAAAATAATCATTGTTACAGGAGAATCTAGCCAGCTCGGCGCCATTTTAAAAGCCTCTAAGTAAATAGATTTTCAGAAGAAGATCTTGTAAAAAAAAAGAAGCTAGGATCTTGGTAAACAATTAATGTCCTCGTAAACGGATTCAGCTCGCATTAAAATCAAATAAATCAAAACTGTGAACTGAGTGGGAGAGATCTTACTTTGTACTGCGCAAGGCAGTTTGAAGTTCCCAGCACGGACGCCGTTCTGCCTTGGGCTGGTCCCCCTCTCTCTGCAGACACAAAAGCTGCAAAAATCGAAGGGCATTTGCCAGCAAAACTATATCTTCTTCTTCAAGAGCCGAGGTGGCGCAGTGGTTAAATGCAGCACTGCAGGCTGCTTCAGCTGACTGCAGTTCTGCAGTTCGGCTGTTCAAATCTCACCGGCTCAGGGTTGACTCAGCCTTCCATCCTTCCGAGGTGGGTAAAATGAGGACCCGGATTGTTGTTGGGGGCAATATGCTGACTCTGTAAACCACTTAGAGAGGGCTGAAAGCCCTATGAAGTGGTATATAAGTCTAACTGCTATTGCTATTGCTATTCCCTTCTTGCCTGAAGGATAAGAAACCTGTTAGACGTCAGATAGATGATCATCTAAACAGATACGTGACCAGGAATTCGGGGGCAGCTATTTTAAGCTGCCACCATCAGTAAGCTCCGCCCAGGAAGTCGCAAGTGGGGTTTCAAAAGGTAGTAACAGATTTGTATACACTTCCTATACTTACTGACTCATTATCCAAAGTGCCCTGAAATAGTGATTGAGCTCAAAATGAGGAAACGCTACTGCCTCATCCATTATATCATTGAATAAAAATCTCTTACATAAAAGAATAGGGGTAAGACATTTTGTTTTTTAACGTCAAATACGGCTTTTTTCCAGCTGATTCTTCTGACAAAGTTTTGAACTTCAAATCCCAGACTTCGTTCACAATCAGTGTAGTGACCATAATGATTTGGCTAGATGTTTTTTTGTGTACCTTCCCAGTCATTACCCATTTTTCATCTGAAAATTTGAAAGAAAGAGCTTTAGTGCTGTCATTAACCAGCCCAAGGGAATCAGTGTTCAAATAACCAAATTTAAATTGACCATATTAAGATATGTAGGAAAGGTAGATACCAAGAATTTTGGCTAAAAGACAACGGTAAATGAAAAATGCTAAAATGCTTGCTCATCTTACACATGTACAACAAAAGAGGAAAGGGATTAAAATTAGCAATCCAGGTAGTATAACTTTAAAATAGCAACATAAGATGCAAATACAAAAAAAAAAAAATCATAGATAAAATATTCAAGTTTTCCATAAGGGATTGAGAATTATAAACATATATATTTACAGACCTCTGTCAAACCTGAGTATATGCAGATAGTCCTTGATTTACAACTATTTAACAACTATTCAAAGTTATGACAGTACTGAAAAAGTACAATCACACTTACAAACATTGCAGTTGTCACATGATCAAAATTCAGGCAGTTCGCAACCAGCCAGAGGTGGGTTCTTACCAGTTCGCACCTATTCGGTAGAATCGGTTCGTCAAATCTACCGAACCGGTTAGAAGAGGTTCCACCAGTGGACCCGGAAAGCAGGCCACACCTACAGAAGAGGTTCTAAAATTTTTTGAAACCCACCACTGGTCCTTGGATATGATTATTCTACACTATCATGCTCATATTTATAAACCTCAGTGCCTCTGTGAAAGGTAAGGATGACTACTGCGTTTGTGGTGCAATCAGAACATTGCGTGTGTTGAAGTTGTTTTAACGCAAACCAAAGATGCCTTTAAAAAAAACAAGTTTACATCCTATTCTTATGCATGCCAGTGCTGTGTGTGAGGTAATTTAAGGTGGTTCTGACAAGTGTCGTCAGCATCTTCATATCCGGTCACATGGGTGGCAAGCCACTCCCACAAAGGAGGCCACAGAGTAGGTTCGAAATTTTTTTGAAACCCACCGCTGCAACCAGCTTGTATTTATGAAAATTGCAGAGTCACATGATTGCCATTTGCAACTTCCCCATGGGACTTCCAGCAAATCAAAATACACCTCGGAAGTCAGATTCACTTAAAGACAGCATGATTCAATGAGGGGCCCTTTGAGTCGGCTCTGGAGGATGTGGAGGACCCTGGACAGGGTTCCGACTCCGAGCAGGGTGCAGAGAGGCTGGTTGGCCACCAGGAGGCGCCTGAGCCTTGGACCAGTGGGGAGGAGACAAGGGAGTGTGATCCTGAAGTCATGCATTGGAGCAGTGGGGAGGAGTCAAGGGAGTTGTTCCTGGATGCCCAACACCGAAGAGCTAATAGGCGTAAGGAACAGTTGCGCAGTTACAGGAGATAATTGCACTCAGTTGGTGGTAATTAGGCTCCTCTCAAGACTATAAAAGGAATGATTGTGCACACGCCCTTTTGCAGGAGTTAACATATGCATTAAAGTGGGAGAACCTTTGGGGCTAGCTTGGCAGGCTGGATTGCTGCCAAGGTTAGTCTGTGCTGGATTGCTGCCACGTCTTGTTTGTGCTGGATTGCTGGCAAGGGCCTGTCTGTGTGTTAATAAAGTCCTTGAAGTATCTTTGTCTTGGCGTGCTTTGGTGTAGGACGAGGCCTATGAAAACAGAGGGATTCTGATTAATCCATTCTATCATACTATATTTCTTATCAGGAAAGGTATTGGTGAAAAGTATTGATGTAAACTTGATTTAGTTTCCTTATTTCCTGCTTTTAATTTTTTTCGCTTTCAGTATATGTTGTATAACACTGCTTATCCCATAATGGAATAGTTTGATGGATATATAACTGTTGTGACTCAGCAGTTCTGCTGTGAGTTTTTTGGGGATACAAGATTCAGTATGCAGCTGGGGCTTGTGGGAGGAAGTTTGGAGATAAAAGGACGGATGCTGCCACGCCCCAGTCGCTGGATTCAACGTCGTTCCTTCGTGTGTTCCTTGTTTGGTACAACATTGCTTGATTATTAATCGTGATTTATGCTTGTTACACTTGGATAAGTGCTTTGGTGTTTCATGTAAACCTGATCCGTGGAGACTGTGGAAGAACTGCAGTGCTTGTAAGAGTCTTTTGTTTTGCATTCTTGTCGGAGACTTGTATTTATGTTGTTTTTGGGCTCGAAGCCAGTTTGAGCTGAAAACTAATAAAGACTTCCTTTTAAGTTGCCTGCCTGCGTTTGTTAACGAGCCGTGAAGGGGGGGACAGAACATATAACTATGTGGAAATAGTTCAACGTTGCCATTATTATTCCCTTAAAATAACAGTGGTGGGTTTCAATTTATTTTACTACCGGTTTTCTCGTGCGTGCGCACACATGCACAAAAGCTTCTGCGCATGCACAGAAGCATCTGGGCAGAGGCTCCCACCACCTCCACTACTGTTCTCCTGATCCGGGGTAAACCGGCAGAAACCCACCTCTGTTGGGCATATTCCCATTGTGATAAGTTAGGCACATTTAAAACTATTTAATTGCTGTCACACCTACTGAACAATATAAAAGCAGTGTGATTTTGGCCTCAAAATCTTTAAAGGAGCATCTCTCTTTTCATGAGTAATAATTGTAGAGACATAAATACCAAACAGGATAATTATGTTTAATTAAAACAAGGACATGCGTCATTGGAGAGTGCTAATCTACCATATGATTTTCTAGTCATACAGAAGAGGTGCTTGTAGCAAAATGATGATATGCCAAATTAATTTTAACAGAAGTAATTTTCTACAAAATGGGAGAATATATATCATTTCATTTTTACCGTTCACATCAGTCAACAAAATTAAGTACTCTCCTCCCATAGACAGCTCATAGAAAAATATGAAATTAAAACTCTCCAGTTCAAAAAATATTCCTTCCATCACCCCTCATTTTTTGGAAAATAGCACACAGTAAATTAATATTATTAAGCTTAGCTCTCCCCACTCCCCAAAGAAAAAAATTGAGTTTGATTTCATGGATATAGCCATGGAGCTTTCTGAACAACAATATGGAATGGCTGCTCATCTTTGCTCCTTCACTCTTGTTAGCCGAGGTGTCGCAGTGGGTAGAGTACAGTACTGCAGGCTACTTCAGCTGACTGCTATCTGCAGTTCGACGGTTCAAATCTCACCAGCTCAAGGTTGACTCAGCCTTCCATCCTTCTGAGGTGGGTAAAATGAGGACCCGGATTGTTGTTGGGGGCAATATGCTGACTCTGTAAACCGCTTAGAGAGGGCTGAAAGCCCTATGAAGCGGTATATAAGTCTAACTGCTATTGCTATTGCTATTAGCTGTTTTTTTTTCTAATCGTTGGTCAGTTAACAATCCAAGTAATTTCAAGCTAAAAACCCTTACTATTCTTTCCTATATCAATGTTTGTAATACAACATATTCAGTGGTGGGATTCAATTTTTTTTTACTACAGGTTCTGTGGGTGTGGCTAGGTGGGTGTGGCTAGGTGGTCATGTGACTGAGTGGGTGTGGCTAGGTGGCCATGTGACTGGGCCGAGTGGCTACATGGTCGAGGCAAGGGAGCCAAAGAATAGCTGCATCTAGGCCGCATTGTGTCTCGAAGGCACCAGCCAAGGCGTGCAAGGCCATAAGTAGGGGCACGGCGTGGCGTGGCCAGCCAGAATTTTTACTACTGGTTCACCCGAACCGGCTGAATACCACCACTGAACATGTTACTGCTGAACAAAAGTGAACAAATAATTTAGCAATAAAATGCTTTTAGAGCTAGTTCTACCCATTGCTTAAAAGACTTCATGTGAAAATTGAAGCTAGCTTTATATTGCTGAAGAACACGGTAAACATGATTTAATTTTTTTTCCTTTTATTTAATACACAAAATATTAAAACTGAAAAAATACACCCAAATATTCTAACATAAAATACCTGAGCCGACTGAAGGCAGAAACACGCATCATTACATTCAAAAGCATTTGAGCAAAATAGAAATGCAGGTAACAATATTCACAGACTGCAGTAAATGGTCTCTTGAGTGGCACTTTTCATAAATCTCATGTATTCCATGGAAAAAGTACTAAGAGATTCAATACTATGATTTGTAATGGAACTTGATGTATAAAATATTGGAAAATTATGCACACTTACAATTGACTGCTTAAAGTATTATTTGGACATATAGAAGAGTAAGCATTTTTTGAAACAAAACAAAAGCATTCTGTGATTGCTGGCTTGATTGGAGCAAAATTGTTCTCAAGGAGCAAGTGCAGCTCTCCTTTCTGCAGGATGAAATGTTTTTTTCAGTCTTAGGACTCCATCTTCTTCTGGGAGATCACATGTTGGCAATTACTGGTGGAGGAGCTGAAAGTCTCCAACTAAGCATGTTTGGTACATTTAACTGCTCCCCCCAAATTTCCAGAATTTCCATAACTGTAATTCATATTTGAATTGTATAATGTATAAACCACATTCAACACAGCTAAAGCAAGCCCTATTCACCACTGTCTACAAATCTAAATCTGAGGTAAAGAGCCTATCACATCAACGTTTGATTTTGCAGATCTGTAATTGAAAACTAA
Organism: Thamnophis sirtalis; assembly: GCF_051295495.1. Lineage (NCBI taxonomy): Eukaryota > Metazoa > Chordata > Lepidosauria > Squamata > Natricidae > Thamnophis > Thamnophis sirtalis. Next base: position 9,572,535 of record NW_028261381.1, on the reverse strand, counting down.
AATATAAGTATAAATTACACTGTTCAATAGTGCTTACAACCGTCAAATCCTATGTTTTACTTTCAAGTGGATATCATGCTCATTTTTACTGTATAAAATAGAAAAAGCCCAGCCAAACTAATTATGTTTTTTTATGAAAAAAAGTTTTACGGTAAACTTTATTTTCACAAATGTAATCGTTTCCAGAATAGTACATCAACCCATTGCAGAAACGGATATTTATAATCTAGGAATGACCAGTGCAAAAAGACTTGAGCAGAATTCTTATGCAACAGAACAGTCCTGCTCTTTCTTCTAAAAACTGTTTCTGAAATCTGCAGAATGTGCAATGTGACATTTGTAGAATGGAAGCTGTGGCTGAAAGAAGGGATAGGCAGACATTGGGAAGACAAGTCCACACTTCTTTCATCCTTGCATAATCCTACAATCAAGCCAGTGATTGTCTTAAGAAGTTAATAAAAAAAGTCAGATACAAAGAGAAACTAGTTATCAAAAAAGAATTATGTTAAGCACATTACTTCCAGATGCCAAATTTCTCTAGAGAGCCATATTTTAATTTTCACATTTGAAATAGAGTTAAATTGAATAGTGTATGTTCTTTAGCATGCGCGCGCACACATATACACACACTTCAGAAGTGAAAATATATTCAAATGCTGACAGAAATGCGATACCCTTGAATCATTTAAGTGATGATTGATAGTAACTATCTTTGATTCAAATGTGCAATATTGCCTCAGGGAATGGAATGGTTCCATTCAGAGATCCATGCAGGCTCAAAAATATGCACAGATCTACCTGTGGCAAGATTCAATAAGAAGAACGTAGTGAGAATTAGTAATCCATAAAAGGAGCAGATTTATGAGACTATAATTCTATTTTGTGCACTATAACATCTGTATCTACAAGTAAGCATTTGGCCATAGTAACAAGATTATTTAAAAACTGATCTTTATATTGTTAATTAGCACCAAAAATGAATTCATCTAATAAAAATGAAAAATAACTGTTTTTAAAAACTGAAAAATACATTTAATTCAGCTAATCATCAGCTTCACAAACTTTAATCATGGATATCTCTAAAAGACAACAAATCTTATTTTAGCTTATAAGATGACCATAACCCAGTGATGGCAAACCTTTTTCTTATGGTGCGCCAAAATTGTGCGCATGTGGCTGGAGGCTTTCCTAAAGCCTGGGAGGGTGAAAATGGCCTCCCCAGCCCACCTCCCCACACGTGCCATAGTTTCACCGTCACAGCCCTAACCAAACCACTAAGAATCAGTCAAAACTGCTTAGTGTAATACTTTGTAGAATAACCGGACTTTGCATATCGAGCTTCCCCAAAATGAAGAGAACCTTGCGTAACAGGAACACTAAGATATTGGCCATTCCATCAGTACACTATTTTATAACAGAAATGCCTATTGTAATTTACACACGGTTTTAGTAAAATGAAGGTGCCAGTGAAATTAAAAGGTTCTAAGATTAAACTCCACTAGAACTGAATGAAGAGAACTACATTTCTTTCTTCTATGGCTTTTTTGGCATCCCCCCCCCAATAATAGTATCCAGCACAGCACTCTGCTTGTCAACATGTCTTCCTAGCTAACAAATTTCCTCCCCAATTTACTTGTAGTCTTTTATTTTTTTAAAGTAAGCTAGCATGCTGGAAGAACCAAGACCAACCTATATTTCCAATGATGACTCTGGGCCCTATATTAGGGATGAACCTGAAAAATAGTGTGTGTGGTGTGTGTGTGTGTGTGTGTGTCCGACTATGGCAAACATTTAGTGGGAATGCCTATTAATAGACATTGAAAATTCTAAGTATGCCCACTGGCCACAAAAGACTAAGGAATTCTGACTTCAAGTAATTAGGAACATATAGTTTGCAAGTGTCCCTGGGACAGAATTTTTTTTATTTATGTATTTATTTACTTATTAAATGTATATGCTGCCCATCTTACTAAGGAGCAATAATACAACTAAAATTTATTGTAAGGAAAATTACATTTTTGGTTTGTTTTTATACACTGCTGTAAAAAATGCTTTGAAGTTTATTGTCTCCAATATCTGGAAATTCTTTGGAGATACAATGTAACACTTTTATCTATTTGTGATCTACATTTTAAACCTTTTTTTAGTGGATGGAAATCCTTATACATTTGTTTTAATCAATTGCTTATTTCATTTATGATGAATCCTTTCTACATGTAGAAATTTTACTTTCAAAATGTAGATATAATTAATTATAATAAATAAATGTTTAAATGTATAGTTATAAAAATGTGAAGTAACGTCATTGTTTGATAAAGGATAGTAGTCCTTGTGTAATCCCTTCCTTTCTATGCTGTAGTATTGCAGAATTCATACAGCATTGTTTATTTAAAAGTACCCACTTCGCTTTTTTTCACTAAAAAAAAATCCCAATCAAATCAAATTATGAAGAGGATATGAGCCTTTGTGGGTATGTATATCAAGGGCTTCAAGAGACAATCTCTCTCTCTCTCTCTCTCTCTTTTGGTGATGGAATCCTTTGCAACAGGATTTTTTGCAAATTTTTGGGAAGGAAAAGAGTAGAAAATATTTTAAACAATGGATAGACTTAGAAAAGATTTTTAAAATCCCCAAAAGAACAGGGGAGCAGAGGGCATTAAACATCTCTCTTCCTCTTGAACCTTAATTATATTAAGTGTAATATATCAGATTTTACCCTTTTACTATTTTTAAAATTCTCATGGCAACTTACTTTATGATAGTATGCCAATAAAGTTTGATTTAATCCAGTGGACTACAGCAAATAGATAATATAGGTCAGGGCTGTCAAACTCTTAGCCCGTGGGCTGGAAATGTCACATGCTGACCACACCCACACCTGGTTTAACGAAGGGGGGGGGAGTCCCAATATGTCAAATGACGCTGCTGTGACAACGCAAGTTTGACATCCCTGATATAGGTAGTCCTTGACTTACAACCAGTTGCTTAACAGGGCAGGGCAGGAGCCAGATTCACTTAACAACTGTTTTACTAACTTAACCACTGCATGCCACTGCACGACAACAGAGGTCATAAAATGGGCAAAACTCACTTAACCAATGTCTCACTTAGCCACATAAATTTGGGCTCAATTGTGGTCGCAAGTTGAGGACTACGTGTAGCAAAATTGGGGATGGTCTCATGGTGACATGGTTAATGACTAGCCCAACGTATGACTTGTAATTCTGGGGTCATAAGTCAAGGACTTCCTGTAGACTATATTTTAGAAACTGAAATCACAAATCTAGTTGCATTCCAGAGCTTATTCTGGTCACAATTTTGACTTCCCTTCATCCCTTGAAATATCATAGCCTGCATTTTTTTTAAAAAAAGTTAAAACAAAATGTCATGCACAGAAAGGAGATTTATTATTAAAATTCAGGAAGCATATCTAGATGTTCAAGTTTAATGGTCGGTTCTTTGAAACAGGATTTATACTCCTGGACTTTCAAATAGTATTCATTATGAAAATATTACACCATATGCTCTTGTGTGAACAATTGTTCATGAGAAGATGGAAACCACTAGAACTGTGGATTTAACTATAAAGTTTTACAAGTTGGTTCACTAAAATGCCACTACTGAATAATCAAACTACGCTTTTTTTTAATGAATGAAAATATTTCAAGTATGTTTCTCACCTTAAATATTTATCACACAGATTAGCATCAAGTTTCAAAAATCTATCAAAATGAACTAAAAATGTAATCTTCACCCGTTCTAAAGCGCGGGTAAGTTGTTCAATCATACTTCCTTGGCATAAATATCCGGAAATATATTAACAATTACAAATACTTTTAATAAACATCATGTATTTCTAAAATAGTTAATATGAATGTTGATCTAGCTACATTATCTTATTTTCTAGAAAAAGGAAGCAAAAGATTAATACTGCAACTGAAGAAGGATCTCGCAGGTTACAAAATTAACTCTAAAATCTAGGCTACTTAGGGACTAAAATATTTCATATTGTTCAGAATATATTGCAGTGGACAGAAACATACTTTACTGCATGAACAGTAAGAGCCCATGCGGATGTTAAGAGCTATGAGTTATGAAATGAATCAATTCTATCAACCGTATTGCACAAGATGAGTGTGAGATCCAACTGTGCAAACAGGTCATCCTTTACTGTAAATTATTTCTTTGCTAGTTAATTTTTTTGGCAGCTACTCATTTGTTTACAGCGGGGGTGTCCAAACTTGGAAACTTTAAGACTTGTGCCAGAATTCCCTGGGAGTTGAAGCCCACAAGTCTTAAAGTTCCCAAGTTTGGACACCTCTGGTTTACAGGCACTAGAGATCAGAAATGGTGATTGAAAGCTTAAGGATACATCTAGCATTTCTGAATAGAGGTATTTATAAATAAATGTTTGAGGCATGTGCAGCCCACTGGCTAAGCAATATTAAAAAATCTAGCAGGTTCGAAAATCAAAGTTGCGCAATATATCAATGCTTAATGCATAATTCCAAGAGCTGAAGGATTGGAACATGCCCTCCTTTCAACTGCCACCCACCAGGCCCTTCTGAAATTTTTGAAACTCTGCTCAGTTTCTCATGTTTTTAATATAGTAGTTACATAAGAAAGTTGCTCTTTATGAACTAGAACTAGAAGTCAGATGGACCTAGGCATGGATGTTTTGAATATGGTCCGTCCTCTTATTAGTTTTTCCAATAGTTCTCATTATTGTTTAATCCTCCATGCCAATTGCACAAGTAAGAATTCAAAATAAAAAGTTAACACTTGCAGAGTTTTATTCTTAAACTGTTCCGATCTCCAAATTGGATTCTGATCCTGAAGATATACAGAAGTCAATTTGAATTTCTAGGAAAAAGCATTTTCCCAAAGGCTAATTGAGATGCGGTGGCTCAGTGGCTTCGTGAAACTGGAGATGGTCTCTGTTACAGTGGTTCAAGCCCTAGCACTGCATGGTGGGGTGAACTTCCATCACTTGCCTCAGCTTCTGCCCATCTAACCGTTTGAAAATGTGTTCTATGAAAGCAGATAAACAGATACTGCTTTGGTGGGGAGATGAAACTGATACTTCATGCAGGTGGTCAGATTCCTGCCAGCTCTGAACCTTCCCAGTTGTGACACCTGTTTGTGAGGTGGTTCCGGTGGAAGGAGGGGGCCTTGGATGAGGAAGAGCTGCAGGAAGAGCTGCTCGTCTTTCTTTCTAGTGCAAACCTAGCTCACTTTCCTGTGGTACACCTGAATGTGTACTACAACAGAACTAGTAAATTGGCAGCCAAGCTGCTACTCTACATGGTTCCACCACAAAACCGTGGTAGACTAAAGCGCGCTCGACGAAAGCCCGTACGTGACGTCATCACAGCGCAACGAAAACAGCACGCTGAGCGGTAAACTTAAAATTAACGGGTAAATCTAAACCTAACCCCCCCAAACCTAACCCTAAACCTAACCCTAAGCCTAACCCTTAACCTAACCCTATACCTAACCCTTAACCTAACGCTAAACCTAACGCTAACCCTTAACCTAACCCTATACCTAACCCTTAACCTAACGCTAAACCTAACGCTAACCCTTAACCTAACCCTAAACCTAATCCTAACGCTTAACGTAACCCTAAACCTAACCCTAACCCTTAACCTAACCCTAACCCTAACCCGTACCTTTATGTGAATCGGCTTGCTTTAAAAGCGCTTTTTAAAGCGCCCTTTTTTCTCTGCGGTCGTATTTGTCGCGCTGCTGATGACGTCAGGCTTTAATCGGGCGCGCTTTAGTGGACCGCGGTTTTGACGGGTCACGCTCTACATTAGCACTGTTTTTTCCTGGCTAATGTAACACTGCCATCTACTACTACTGATAATGATGATGTTTAATTAAGCTGTAGAAATTTAATATAGCTGCTCTTGTTAATTCCTGGAGATTGCCTAGATCAGTGTTTCTCAACCTTGGCAACTTGAAGATGTCTGGACTTCAACTCCCAGAATTCCCCAGCCAGCATTCGCTGGCTGGGGAATTCTGGGAGTTGAAGTCCAGACATCTTCAAGTTGCCAAGGTTGAGAAACACTGGCCTAGATGAATGGATGCTAAACTCGATCGCGTGATGTGACATATCACAACATTTTTTCCCCCTGTGGAGCCGGGGTGGGCGTGGCTGCACAGGATGCATCCAACCCGCGAGCCACCAGTTTGACACCTCTGGCAAGACGCTATTAAAAAGTAGGGATGTTTTCATTTTAAAATTTCCTTAGACTACTTTCCTGAAATACCTACAGTTCTACACCTAGTCGCATGCTTAACTGAAGAAAATCTCAATGCACTCAAATTGACTTTCTTGTGAGTAGCCTGGCTACGATTACACTGCTTGTTTTTTTTTTTAATGGACACTCTAAATCCAAATTAAAAGCAAAAAGAGAAGGGGATCCAAAATAGGAAAAAAGCAAAACATTTCAGATAAAAGTGTAAAACTACTTTCAATATACAATCTAAAACTATAAATTATTAATTTCTAGGCAGGTACAAAAATATGTAAAAAGTATAATAAAAGTGCTATACATCCTAAGTATGCACAATTCACATAGAGTGTAAAATAGCATCATTTACCTAAGAATATGATTATAGAGATTTCTCAATTCACCCGCTTCTCATATACAGGTATGAGACCACATTCAGCAGCTTTGATTTTCTAGTAATACATGAATCCATAATAGATTGTCCAGAGCTGTCTTACAGATTCTAAAGTGTATTGGATAGCTCCTTAACTTCTAATGCTTTCAGTCTGAATAGCCATAGATTATGAGCTGGTATGCAATAAGCTACCACAATGTTAATAAATATTAGATGCTATGACACACACATACCCACACCATATGCATTGCAAAATAGGTAAAGGTTATACAGTCAAACAGAGCCTTTAATAAAACCTATTATGACCTTTAACAAATTGAGGTTCTCATTGGCATCTGATTAGAAGGACAAGCTTCCCAGGAGGTTCCAATGCATGAATTTGAAGAGAACTTTTGTGCCCTTAGCTTCTGCTTGAGAACGAATAATTTGGCAAGTACCATTTCCCTTGCTGTAGCGCTGACCAGAGACAAAAGGTCACTGCCAAAATTCTATTTAGCATACAGCTATGAGAGGCATAGAAATGCTTTCCAAGGTCAGTCTTCATTGAACGAGGTCTGAGAATAGATTGCATTACTTTGTGCTCTGCCAGCTGTTGGCAAAAAGCCCAGTATAGCAGTAAAAAAGAAACTCATTGCGGATGTTGTAAGTCATCCATTAAGTAGGTCACAGAGTACACTGATAGCTCAGTTTAGTGCCATAAAATCAGTTGAAAATTAGATATTGGAGGACTTTTTTCCAGAGACTTGCCTAAGAATATTTTAATATCCTATTAAAAGTATGCCTGAATACCAAGACTGGCTTGACCTTGAAGCATTCCATGTAAAGATGGTAACATTAACACGTGTGATGATTCACACATAGCACAATATACTAAATTGTTAATATTACAGAACAATTCTATAAATATTTGTTTAATAAATTAGAAAAAAAATGATAAACAAGAGACAAATAACTAACCAAAGGCACTTTAGGCAGGAATTATAGTGGATACAAGTAAGGAAAATATGTATTATAACTTTGTTTAGAGGAAGAATCTCTCTAGGAAGAGGAAATTAGCCATTATGTAAAAGAGCTGCTAAGAAATACAATGAAGTTTTAAGCTCATGGTGATATGCAAAAGCAGCAAAAATCCCTTATACATTTTATTTAAAGAACCAAAATATTTGCTGCTTTTTAAATGGTTATATGTAACATTAACATAGTTCTGCCTAAAGGCAGCTTCTTTTAAAACTCCTTTGTGCACAGATAAGTATTGATATCTTTGATGCCTACATTTTATCAATCCAAATAATATTGGATCTAAGAGGTGCTGAATGACATTAGCAAAATGTTATTCTAATAAAATACTTCCAGGATGCATTTTTAAAATCTCTGTGTATAGCTCTAGGGAAGTTTTCTGAATTGTCTTGTTTGTCTGTCTTTAACCTAGTCTTTCCAACATGGTTGGAACTATAAGAATTGTCCAGTGAAGTATCTAAAAAGGAACATATTAGAGAAATGAGCATTTACACAATGCAGGGTTTCACTGCCCTTGAATAAAATGGCTTCTATGCAGAAAATACTCTGTTAACGTTCCATTTCACAATACAAACTGTTATCTTATTTACTCCAACAGTAATATTGCCAAAATAAATATGGGAGTGGTGATTCAATGAAATAAGTACACAGAAGTATCTTGGACATGTAAACTTTCAATTCTAAAATAAATAAGTATAAGCCATTTGCTTCAATACAAGGAACCGATGCAACCATGTTTTCTCTCAGTGTCGAGAACAAAGTGCTTACTGAGTAACAGATTTATGCATTTCTTTTAAAAATTAGTAAGTAAAATATTGTTTTCTTTGGAAACCTATAACCTTTCCATTTTCTACCATTGATAGAAGATGCAGCGTAGGTTTTCCTATATTATCTATACTTCCCCATCTCTTACTGTTTTGGCCAGCTAAAGTATTTTAAACAATGCTGCATAATGAATGTAAAAAAAGAGGAATTATTACAAAGTATGGCATTTGATATAAATAAACAGGTGCAAAAACTACAGCAGCAACAGAGAAAAGAAGTGGAAAATATGCTGCAATCTTCAATAATTTACTGTAGGAAGAGAAAGAAAAAGAATAAAATAAAATTATTCAAGCAGTAAGATGTATGAGTACTTTTGTTAATCTTAGTCTTTCCTAATCTCATGTGATATTTGATTTCAACTCCCAAGCCAACATGGTTATGCTGACTGGAGACACAGGTACAATTTATTGGTGGACAGGGTAATCAAGCTGGAAAGGCTAATGTAGCAAATAAACAACAGATATTATTGAAGCAATACTATGGAGTAATGTTCAACATATAATTTATTTGCAGTAAAACATCCTAGAATATGCTAAAATGGGAAATTGGAATTTTAGCACCTCAGCTTGTAAGAGAACCATCTACCCCATGGCTTTTAAAAGAAAAAAAAATGTATAAAGTCCACATAGACTTCCATTTCCTTCCCTCAGGGGGTTTATAAGAGAACAATTCATACAATTTCTTTATTTTCTGTAATAATTACTATGAAAGTTGTCAGTTAGCAGAATTACAAAATGATCTGGAAAATTCAGTTTATTTTTTGTGTAGGAAAAGAAAAAAATAAGCTTGGAACAAGATGAAAATAAACAAATCTCATTTCCATCCTTTTGCTGCTATTGTTGGATCTAAAGCAGTTCAGAAAGCTAAAAAAATCTTTTTGTCAGGCCTGCAATTATATTCTTTTTACAATTTTGGCCTGTCACACTTTCTCTTATTTCAATATGCTGTTTCATTAGTATAGTTGATGGGAGGGGGGAATGGACAGAAGTAGGATTGTGGAATGTATTGTTTTCATTCTTTTCTAGAAGCCAAGGTCATCTTTTGTCTCCGCACTTTTACACCTGACCGGAAGCAGCTGGGTGGAGACGCCAGCGTGGAAGAAGAAGATTGGACTATGTGATGGATTGTGGGTATGAGGACAAGATCATGAACTTTGAACTGGGTGGGATTCTGAGGTAATTTCCAGAATTGGGATTAACACAGATGTGCTAAGATGTCTGCTTTATTAAATTGGAACTTTAAGGATCGTTTTGCCTTGGACTCTGATTTAATTCTACATACTTAGAACGCCGACATTATCCCAATTCTGGAAATGACATCAGAATCCCACCCAGTTCAAAGCTCATGATCTTGTCCCCACATCCACAATCCATCACATGGTCCAATCTTCTTCTTCCACGCTGGCATACACACCCAGCTTCTTCCAGTCAGGTGTGAAAGTACGGAGAGAAAAGATGACCTTGGTCTTTGAGAAAATAATGACAACAATACATTCTACAATCCTACTCCTGTCTATTTCCCCCTCCCATCAACTATACTAATGAAACAACATATTGAAATAAGAGAAAGTGTGGCAGGGCAAAATTCTAAAAGGAATATAATTGCAGGCCTGACATTTTTTTTGTTTTGATCCAATTCCTAATAATGTACTATAAGAAGGGAGAATATGTGATACAAGAGTGATTCAATGTACTGTAGTACAATTTATAATATATTATATAATTATATATATTATAAGATAATTAAAGTACCTTGATTTAAGTTTTGTAGTACTTGTATTCATGAGTATACCCAAAATGACTATCAGAATAACAGCAACAAATCTGCATGGATCAGGATCAAGTCTGATATTGTATCTAATTTAAAAAGAAAGAAAATACAAAGGACTATTGCAATTTGTATTACTCACATGCAAAATTATTTTTCTAGTAGCAACAACAAAATACTGTAAAGGAGTTGAAAAGATTCTTGAAAATAAAACAAGCAGAGAAATAGGGAAAACAATACAATGTCATTAGATGGCCCAAATGCAATTTTTTCCCTCAATTAAAGCTACTTTAACAATAAAAAATATTGAATTTCTGTGAACTATTTATTTCAGAAACTGTAAAGAAAACAATGCCAATTTTAAGATAATGAAAAAATACTTATAATTTATTTTTCATTTCAAGATAGGTTCCTAGTATGCTAAAAATTAAAACATTTGTGGTTCTACATTTTCTTGCAGCCGTTTTATCTTTTAACTTTTAAATATTTTTTTCTTTAGTTCTCTGCCTGCTAATGTACTGTGACTGCCTCTCACAGTCATAACTCATCTGGACTAATTTCACCTACACACCCAAATACCATATTTTTTAGAGTATAAGGCACACCTTTTTCCCTCAAAAAAGAGGCTGAAAATCTGGATGCCTCTTATACACTGAAAACAGCATTTTTGGCCTCCTGAAACCCCACCCGCTTCACCAAAATGGTCGTGCATAGCCTTTAGGCGGCTTATAGAGTGCTCCTGGGGGCTGGGGAGGGCAAAATTAGCAAAAAACTGGCTGTTTTTCCCCCCCTGCCCCAGGAGCACTCTATAAGCCTCCTAAAGGCTATGCATGCCCCCCCTTTTTTTGACAAAAAACGGGGCCATTTTTGCAAAAAACAGGCCGTTTTTGGGAGGTGTGAAGAGTGCAAAAACTTTTTTTTAAAATCTACCTCTTCAAAATCTTGGTGCGTCTTATAGTTTGAAAAATACGGTACTTCATAAAGTCTTCTAATGAGCTCATAGGACCATCTCATAATAGTTTTTTAAAAATAAAACCTGCAAATTGGGGATGATTACCTGATATTTTTTAGCCAATAAATTAAGGATGGACAACTAAGAAGCACAATCCATGTCATTAAGTTGATGACAGTGACATGCATCTTAAGGCTATCTATAATGCTGTCATTGGCGATTGTGGTGCTAAATGAGTTTCTTGCTTCTGAAGGGCAATCCTCCGATCTGCAGCTATTCCACTTTTCGTTTTTTGAATCTTCTGATTTAGGTTCTGGGTTCTTTATGGGCTATAAAAATATAAATATATTTCAGTTTTTTCAGCATTAGTTAATATAAGTATAAAGAGTAATTTGAAATGTTCATAAAATAATTTAATAATAGCATACCATAATTCAGTTATTTAAATTTATGAGGTTATATATTATTATTTTATTTTAAATCAGATTCCTTCCTGATGAAGGATTATTGCTATTTTTTAAGATTTGTCTTAAAGTTGCCAGCTTTCGAGAACCCTATTTTAGTTTGATAATTATACCTTATTTTTTGGAGTATAAGACACATCTCCCTCCCCCCTAAATGAGCGTGGAAATGTTGGTGCATCTTATACATTGAATACAGCCATTTTTGGCTTCCCGAAGCCCCATCCCCACATCCCATTTTTGTGAAAAATGGGCCGGTTTTTTTGTAAAAATGGGGGCATTTTTGCCTTCCCCCACCCCCCAGAAGCACTCTGCAGGCTTCAGCAGGGCTGGGAGAAGGAAAAATGCCCCCAGTTTGGTGAAAAACAGGCAAAAGAATGGGCCATTTTCCCCCCAAACAAGGGCGTTTTTGCCTTCCCCCACCCCCCAGAAGCACTCTGTAGGCTTCAGCAGGGCTTTTGATGAAAAATGGGGGCATTGTTGCCTTCCCCCAGCCCTGCTGAAGCCTGCAGAGTGCTCCTTGGGGCCGGGGAGGACAAAACTTTTTTTTTTTTTACTTCCCTCTTTGAAATTTTGGTGCGTCTTATAGTCCAAAAAATACAGTAATTATTGTTTCTTCTGTAAAATATTCTGAGAAGAATGGAACATAAGCTCTGAATTACATACAAAGAGCTGGAGAGCCAACAGTGGCATAACCAATGCAGTAGTCCTCATTTGAACCTATTTTCTGCCCCACTTCCTGTTATGGTGTTCAGTTGCTCAAATGCTTGGATTTCCTCTCAAGGTGCTATCTTGACACTGCATTGTTATGAAGAATTATTCAAGCACTGGAAACACTAAAATAAAACAGTAATCTATTTATTCTTTAAAAAAGAAGCTAGGAGTTCGGAAACCCAAGATTTTTCAGCCTTTCACCATGGGGGTGGGTATAGTAAATCCCCATGAAAAAATGCGGAGTAATGATATTCTGCAAGCAGTAGGCAAGAACAGGAACTCTGCATATATTAAGACATGAATGTTCTTAAGCCAACCACAAAAAGTATACACAATAAACAGACTTACCGCATTACAAACACTTAGTTCAGATCTTAAATTTGAATGGAAATTAACAACCTGTAACAACAAGCATATATTTTAGTTCTGCCACAACATTATATGCCTATGATCATAGCTTCCTAAAGTTAATGGTTGTGCTTTACTATTCTGCGCTTCTTTGTTCTACAGTTCCCCCTTTAAATATTTTTAAAGCTCTTATCTGGCATCTTTGTGGTTTCCTTATATTGCATGAGCACTTTGCGTTATTACCATATTATACTGAATTCATATATAATCCCTGCATATCTGGAAGTTCTTTGGGATTTTACTGCTACATTATTTACCATCCATTTAAAAAAAATATTTCAGTCTGCTTTCTTCCTTGGATAGAAAGAATAATGAGCAAGGAGCATAAACCTATTTCAGGGGCAAAGGGACAAATTATATAACCTGGTTAAGAATTATCCAATAGCTCTCCCTCCTACTGACTTTTCCCTAGAGGCACTTCTGTATTGATTACCAGAAACAGCAGCAGTAAATTTTTACACATAGGTTGTACATAGACACATATACGGGCAGGATAGATGATCTCAAGGCCAAACTAGCAAAAGCCTATAATCTTCCATGCTTAACATAAGCTAGTGGGAAATTAACTAGCCAACCTGTAGCCCAAAAAATGTCAAAACTATGTTTGTATTATATCACACAACTTTTATTGTTTAAATACCTTGAATATGTAATGAAAATAAGTCATCATTATTGCCAGCGCTCCACAGGTAGTCCAACAAAGAAAAAACATTGAAACCGCAACACAAAATCTTAACCGGGTAATCAGACGGTTGTGAGATGGAGGTCCAGAGGGTCTAACAAATACAAAATAAACACTTTTTATGAAATAAAATATTAATTATATTACAAAACAAGATGTCAGAGTTCAAACTTCACATCAAACTATGGTTTATGATAAGTATTTTTGTGACTCAAGCTGCAGACTGACTTTTTAGCGGTCTAATGTTCAAATGTTGGTTGAAAGTCACTTGGCTGTTTTCCATTATTTTATTACTCAATATTAAATTGAGATTCAGTAGACTCAGTAGGAATCAACATTCTAAATGATTTTCTATTTAATTTCAAGCTTGGTTTTGCCAAATCAGAAATGCTAAGTTTCTTAATCATAGTTTGCCATGATACCTAAATGCATAGGGACACAGGTTATGCATAATGAGCTTTCCCCCCTACAGTTAACTCTCTCATGATTTTGTTGCACAATTTACCACTATATGGGTAGATTTTCAACATTTTGGCTTATTTTCTTTTGAGAACTTGATTTTTAAATGTGAGGCAATATGTTGATAGAAAAAAGTGACAATAAAGGCTATCTCATCTCATCTCATCTCATCCCATCTTATGCTTTTTCCACTTCGTATGTAATATCAAACCATTATTTGTAACAATACACGGAGGGAAATAATAGAACACACACAAAAAAGATACAATGAACAGCTAGTTGTTCTACTTAGCATAAAATTACTGTTTAAAAGTACCCTTTAATTAAACTACAAATTTGTTTATAGCAAGCAGTAAGCAAGTACTTGAAACGTCAATACTCCTAACAAATTGGCAACCTACACCTATACTTTGATAACCTACACTAATAGGAATGAAATCTAAAACATCTGGAGGCTGCTATATTTCTTATCCTTGGTCTATGACCGTGATGGTGAACCTATGTCACGCGTGCCACAGGTGGCACGCGGAGTCATTTGTTAGGGCACACGAAGAGTTGCCCTGTCAGCTCCAGGGTGCACATGAGCGCTGGCCAGCCGACTTTGGCCTTCTTTTGAGGACATTTTTTTGCCCTCCGGAGGCTTCAAGGAAAAACTGGCCCTAAGGGCAAAACGGAAGTTCGGGAATGGACTTCTGGTTTGCTTGTAGGGCCATTTTTCACCCTCCGGAGCCTTCACGAAGTCACTTTCGGTTTGGCCATAGTGTTGTTTTTTACCCTACAGAGCCTTCAGTGAAGCTCCTGAAGACTCCGGAGGTCCTCCCTTGGGGCAGGGGAGGCTGTTTTTGTCCTCCCCAGGCTCCTAGAAAGCTTCTGGACCCTGGGGAGAGGAAAAAGTCTGCCAAAGGTGTGGGGGGAGAGTGCTGGTCACACGCGCATGCGCTTATGGGTGTGGCACGCCCACGCACGATTCCACTACGCTCCTGCTTTTGGCACATGAGCCAAAAAAGGTTCGCGGTCACTGGTCTATGGTATACAGGTGGGAGGATTTTATCCATTAGTATAATATTTTACTTATAATATATATTGTTATAGTTCTTCCAAACCAGATTAAAATTTAAATAGAATACATTCTATTCATAACATATCCTGCCTTGCTTAAAAGACTATTTCTGAATTCAGAAGTACATTTCAGGAAGATCAATAACTTTCTTGATAAAAATAACAACAAAGCTTGAAAAATCACAACTTTTCAATTTCACAAAATTCCCAACACAATCCATAGTGTTTTGGAACTATGGTAGAATCCCAGTAGATTATTTGGAGGGAATTAGCTACTTATCTTTTCTCCTTTTTGCCCTAATCCAATTAACAACTCTAGAGAATTCAAAAGTTTGCACATAATTTTGTGATCTTTTCATTGGCCTAGCCAAAAAATTACTAGGTGTTATGAATTTTAGACAGCTAAATCATTTAGAAAAGAAAACCAATTAGTTTTGTTTTTGTATCTCCAATGGAGAGAGTAAGATCTCAACAGAGAGGGAGAGAGATTTTTTCTTCCTAATTTTCTTATTGTTTTATTAAAAGATAAAAGTTCTATTCTTGGGGATCTCTTTACACACATCCAAATAGTTTACTTTGCAAGAACACTTCTGTGAGGTGTGGGTGTGGGTGTGAGTGGGTGTGCACGTATGTTGTTAACTTTCCATTCTAGGAAAAGAGGATGAAGCCACTTAGAGTAAATATGATCCATTTCCAATCTGTCAAATTGCTAGAGTCATTTTACCTTTTGTGCAAGTGTTGCCTGAAAAGTACAGAAGTGTAGTAAATAATTAACTCCTGTTGCCTTTTAAGGGATACAGTAGCTAGTGTGTAATACTAGTAACTATAGGTTCAAGGAGTGTTGCTTATGCTCTAGTTAGCTTATGCTAACACCAGAACGTAGGGCTACATCCTGCAACATTATGCAACACTAGGACTAGGGCTACATCAGAAGCCTTTGCGTTGTGCTTGTGATATTTACAGGTGTTTCAGTTTTAAGATTATTTTTAAAATATCAATTCAGAAAATATTCTTGCATGGTTGAATACGGCAGAGAGAATATACTTCTCAGCAAGTTTACCAAATATTGTTTCCAGCAATACCACTAAACATTTGCATTTATTTATGGGTTTTTACCTGGTCAAAGCTAAGTGCAATGAAGATAAGAGCCTTATAGACGAGTCAAGAAGTATGCCACCCCAATAGGCTATGCCAGTCCCAAACATAAAGAGAATCAGGGATACAAAAGGAAACCACAAGTCCTGGTTGTTCACTGTGACACGATCCAGGTCTGGATTTCTGAGTCCTTTAAACCAGTTAAGTCTAAAAAAATTAAAAAAATAAACAGCATGATAGTTATTTGGTTTGATTACCTGTATTTCCCAAAACTAGTAATTAATCTTAGCTGCAAAATTAATGTTATAAATAGTTATAAAAATGCTCATGTTTGAGAAAAATTCTGTAATTATAAGATAAAAATATATTAAATATATTAAAAAGGAACATACCCCAAGAAGAACCTAATCATGTATGCTACGGGTTCTACTTTATAAGGCTTAGCTGCTTTAGTAAGTGCAGGAACGAAATCTGAACACTGACCTGGAACAAAAGAAAAAAATATCTGAAACCACATGTTCACAAATTAAATGATAAAGTTAACGTTTATCTTTTTAGAATACATTTGAAAATGTTTAAAAATTATGCTATCAAAATCAATTACATCTCAGACTCTCTTTTTACTTGAGCACAAAGAGAGAAAAAATTAAAACTCAAGATATTTAAATATCTATATTTAAATTAAAATAATGTTTAGTTCCATGCATACATTTCCATGTCCAGTTTGCGTGTCTTATTAAAAAGCCCAGTATAATGCAATTCTTTAGAAATATGCTTTTCAAAATCTTTATTCCTTCGATTTATGATAATTCATCCAGTGACCATTTGAAATTACGGAGGCACTGAACAAATGTACTTTAGCACAGTCCCTAAAGTTATGGCCATATGATTAACCACAGGGGTGCTTTCACTCCTCTAACTTGCCTATTTCTTCCCCATTTCTGCTCTTTTGGCCCCCTGCACTCCCAGTCCCCTGCTTCCCTATGCTCTCCCCACCCTAGATGATCTAAAGGCAGTTGGGGGGGGCACTGTAAGAGAGATAATCCCTTACATTGGAAGAACTGGAGCTCGAGGCTGGGAGGGATCTAGACAGGAATGGCTTGGATCAGGATAGGTCCTTGGCTGATGACTGGCGGGATTCAAAAACAACAAATACCAGGATTGATGTCACTAAGGGATGCAGTCAAGTGGAATTTACTACTGCATTGCTTAATGACAGACAGTCTGGTCCCATTTGTCGTAACTTGAGGGCTACCTGTGTTGTAAACACCTTGTTTTAAAATATGATCCTGTTGAAGTCAATAAGCTATGAGATAATCATAATTCACTAATTACTAGTAATGTAAACATTTTATCTCTTTACATTCTAAAAGGGATTTGTTTGATTATAAATAGTTTCAAACAAATGTCAGCCTTGTTTTAAAAGTGATGACACAGAACATAAAATTAAATGCAATGTGAACTAGTTTTTTAGCGATAAACAAACCTTGCTTAAAAATCTTTTCATGTAATGTTACCTGTTGACACTAGGGACCTTAACTGTCTTCTGTAGGCAAGAAGAATATTAGAAATAATGTACATAGGAAGAGTGCCACCATGGAATCTCATCACCTACAAAACAAAGGTGTTTTTTTTGGAAAACAAGAACATGGAAAATTCATTTTACCTTTCCCTTTATTCCTATACTAACTACCACAGTCATTCTTACAATTTTGTACAGATATAACAAAGTGTCTTGCTTGAGAGCATCCTGAATAGTCATGGAAAAAGCAAGGCTTGCATAAAAAAATTCCAATCCTAACTAATTCACTCTCAAAAATCTATTAAGGGAAAAAGATTAGAAAGTGAATCTATTTTCTCACTGATGTGTAGGAAGATCATATGTTCCAATGTAAATATTAAAGAATAGCAAGACAACATGAGTTGTAGAAAACCATATGCCTATGAGTTTTAGTAAGTGCTTTAAGCCCAAAAACGGCACAGTGAAATCCAATTGAGTCCAATCCTTTGTTTGCTTACACCTAATGGACAGAATCTTGCCAAGCTAAAGCTATAAACCTCTAGCCTATTAGATGTATCCTGAGAGATTCTAGTTCAGTTTCTTAATTTGAGCTTCTCTCTGGAATATACTGCCTCCTTCCTGAGAAAGCTCTGTGCTGCCAAGATTTGCTTCCACTGCTTCTTCAGGTGGATATTCCATCATAATATGTATGAGATCAGATCAGCATAAATATTAATATCAAAGTGAGGTTAGCAATTTACAAAAAAGTTTGGAAATGTTCAGATTACTTTGGGGCTCATTAGAGCCACGTGTCCTGGTGAGTGATCAGAATCTAACCTTCATTTATTTTTTTTAAAAAAGCATGGACTGTGATATGTGTACAGTGGTGGGTTGCTTATCCCGTTCCAACCGGTTCGGTTGAAACGGGGCCGGTGGCGTCCTCGTGCATGCGTGCACTTCACGCATGCATCTTAGCACTTGTGCGATGCTCCAGCTGCTCGCGGAGAATCGCGCAGGCGCTGTATGTTTGCGGGGACCGCTGCAAACCGGTTGAAACCCACCCCTGTATGTGTACCTAAAGAATTTAGAATGTGACCCCTTATGTGGAAAATGTTTAAATTAAGGCAAGATGGATTTAAACAAAACTAATCTGGGAATTTTAATACACTAACAGACAATATCAGCTGCCATTTTATTGCTGTCCCATCCTGCTCCAAAATAGCTAATTGGATTTTTTCCAATTAGAAAAACTGTTTAGAACGTTATTATCTGGAATATTGGAGTGTTCTCTACAAAACTGGTTTTAAATAATTTACAGTAAATTTCACTGTAGCAATGACAATACTATTTTACAAGCTTACTGAAACTTTCTGAAATGTGTTTTTCACTTTATGCTTTTCACTTTAAAAAGCAACATTGCTTTACTCAATGTCAAAATTTCTACTTCAACAAGTGTGTGTGTGTAAATGTATGTATGTATGTATTTCATTTCAATGTTTCCTGTAAACAAGTAACAGATTTATAATTAAACTATAGGAACCATCTCATATTATACTATACCTAATGATCCTAGACACACTAACTCAGAATTCAATCATACTCAATTTAGTGCAATTGTTCAATTATATACATTAGTTGCATTAAACATAGCTCAAATATTTTTCAATATGCAAAATTTTTCTCCTATGAGAGAAGGTGCAGCAGATGTTTATATATCCACTGGCAAAGGTAACTACTACACTTGCTCAGAAAAATTTGCCATTTTAAATTATTTTCCTAGTGCACTTCCCTCCCATAGTATTTTTTACAGCAATTATACAACTACTTTAAATTCTGCCTTAAAAGAGGCAGGCACACATTATTTATTTTAATAGAAAATGAGGATTCTATGAATTCATGATTGCTTATTTGTAATATAGCAAGGCAATTATGTCCCAACCTGCTGATACATTTTGTTGGGAAAAGATAGTATGTGCATATTCAAAAGCAGCTGGAGGCATCAGTTATTCACACTATTTCCTCAATCAGTCTATTATGACCCCAAGGGCGTAATACAATAAAATATCTAATAGACAACAATGATAGGATCTAAATAATTAAGAAGATATATACTCAAATAAAACAGGATATAGGGAGCAGCATAGTAGCATGAGAGTTAAGAGTTTCTATTGCACTGCATGGAGCTAACCATAGGTGCATAGGAGTACCCTTACACATCCCAAAAGGACTCTGAGGGCCATGCATGCAACCTGGGTAAAATGAGGGCCTAACGAAATGTCAGAATTGTAATGAATAATAAATAGGAGGCTGGAATGAACCCTTTAGGAATATTGGGGTATGACACCTTGCTTAAATTTGCTTGGAGATCCATACGCCAAATTCATTGTTTGAAGGTAATTTTAATGTTATCCAAATCTATTGAGCACAAACCTTCCATAGAGAAACCTAGTAAATACGTTTTATTTATGGCTTTATAAAGCCATGATTACATTGAAAGCCACAATTAAGCCTTAAATAACACGGGCTGCTGTAACAGTAACTGGTCAATTAAAATATATCAAATTGCATTAAGTTGAAAAATCTTGCTTCTCTTAATCTACTTAAACATAATTGTGTATAAGCTATTAAATAAAACCTTACCTGACCAAGGACCTGCAGAAAAGAGGTCTTGACAGTAACCTAGTTTAACACATACAAGAACGAGTTATTATTTAAAAACAAATCTTTGAGATAAAAGAATAAAAACTTTTACTGGAAAGAAAATACAGTAAGTGCCCATTGTACCAAAATGCCTTCTAGTTTAGACTGTACATCCACCCCAGTCTCCTAGATGAAGACTCCTTGTCCACACTGATCCACGTTTTAAGTGATATAAGGTTACTAAAAAGCTTTACAAAAATAAACATTACTTCTGAAGGTTGAATTTCATAGCTTCTCTCTCCTATACAGCTACTTTAAGCTTACAGTCTCTTGCAAAGTGCATATTGAAGTCTTTCTGTTAATACTAATCAGATATTCTTTGGGTTTTTTTTTTAACTTCCATGTCAGATCTTCCAAAGATCAAGTGTTTCCGATCAAACATCGTCCAGAGAACCTGTTACCTCATATGAACACTGATGCTTTTACCATTAGGTTGAAACTATTTCACCTACCATATTTTTTGGAGTATAAGATGCACCAGAATATAAGATGCACCTTAATTTGGGGGGAGGAAATAGGGAAAAAAATCTTTCTGCCTCTTTCCCAGCATCTTTGCTGCCTCTCTCCCGAAGCGTTACTCCCAAAGCGGCCTGGGAACTGTGATGAAAACCGAAGCAGCCTGGGCAACTGCCATGGGGATGGCAGGTGGGGCAGGGGATGGGACAGGGTGGGGCGCGCATCTTACTTGAGTCTGACAGCTCCACTGCTTCTCTCTCTTGGCCACTCTGTGCAAGGAAACATCTTGCACAGTAAAGAAAAACTTCTCATGAAGTTTTTCTTTACTCTGCAAGGTTTTCCCTGCAAAGACCGGACGAGTGATGCAACGGAGCTGCCAGACTCTATTAAGATGCGCATTTCGTGGTGAGACACAATTTGTGGGTGGCAGGTGGGGCAGGGGATGGGGTGCCCAGCATCCCTGACAGCAGCAAAGAAGTGCCCCGGGAACTGCCGGACTCTCCCGTTCCCTCGCTCGTTGGGGTGGGGATGGTGAAGGCGCATTCCAGACCTGAGGCCCAGCAGGAGAAACTTTGCCCAGCATGCTGCCTCTGCTCTCCTGGTGGCTGTTATCCGGGAGGGGGGCACGAAACTGTTGTTGCTAGCAGTGACACTTAGGGCGTGGGCAGTGGGCCCCAAGAAGCGGCTGCCTGGGACCCTCCCAGCCCCATATTGACAGTCGAGTTCTGCTATGCCCCTTCCCCAGCAGGACTAGGCCCGGGCCATGCGCTGCTGAGCTCACTTTGGCCTGCAGTCCCTGAATGGGCATGCCAAGTTAGCGAGTCATCCCAGGTGACCATGGCTTGCTGGCTGAAGCGGCACCCACACCAGCATCGCTACTTTCTCTGGGGACCAGAGGGGAGGAAGGACCTGAAAGACACAGGTCTTTGGGAGAAGTCCATGGTCTCCAGGCCATCTCTCCACACTTTGGGTCATCCTGGAAAACCAAGCTGGGATACTTTGGCTGCCCCCGCTTGATCTCTGCCCACGGACTCCCTTAAAGTGGTAGAAAGGAGGAGGAGGAGGGCGCGCGGCTCTTTCATCCTCTGCAGACTCGCAGTCTCTTTTCAGTTAGCCAGATCTGTTTCAGTGGGAAGATCGAGCCAGCTGAAAACAGAATGTGAGTCTGCGGTGGGAGGAGGCTTGACAGGTGTCAGAGGGGCAGCGAGTGCTTGGCAGCTCCTGAGGGGGCCGAGCCCTCCCCGCTCATAATGTCTTTGCCCTGAGGGCATCGATGGCAGCTGCTTCCTGCAGCTCAGGAGGTCTGCACTCTCCTTGCTGCTGTTGCTCGGCCTCCTCAATGCAAGTAGGCAGCAGAGGCCACGGCATGGGTTTCCTTTGATGGTTGCGCACTCTGGGTTGCCAGCACCAAAGCTGGCAAGCCAGCAATCGGTCGGCTGCCTCTCATCTGCATGCCCTGTGTCCGTGCCCAGCTCCTGCACCCTCACCCGACTGCGCTGTCCTCTCGCTTTTCTCCCTGCCTCCCCTGGCCGACAACGCTGGCCAGGAGAAAACAGAAGGCAAGTCTGTAGAGGAGGAGAAGGGTGTGTGGCTCTGCGATATGCACCAGGGAACTGGGAAGGAAAGCATTTTTAGGTGGCAGTGCATGCTGGAACCGCCTGCCACCTGAAATATGCTGCACTTTTTTGGCCTCTGCATGTCCTTTTTGGAATCGGGAAGGGTATCGTTGCACTACAGTCCAAAAACGCTTTCATTGAAAAGGCTTTGAACGCAATTCCCTGGGCTACTTCGGAAATCAGGCTCCTTGTGAAAGTGAGGATCCCCAACACATGGAACCACCCAAAAATGTGACGTGCAGAGCGGGTGGGTTTAGCTACATTCAGAGTATAAGACGCATCCAGATTTTCACCCTCTTTGTGGGGGGGAGGTGTGTCTTATACTCCGAAAAATACGGTATTTCACAATTAGGTTGAAACTATCCCTCCCCCCCACCCAAAAAATCAGCAGTAGCATTAATACTTTCCCAGAAGGTCAACTAGAACTAGAAGGTCATTATCTTGGTTTCATGGCTTCAGCTGTGCCATTTATACAGTGATAGATGTACTTCATTCTTGCTACTTTTATCATTTCATCACACAGAGAGTAGTATAGATATCTTTTAAGAAATGCAATATAAATAGTCGTCCAGTCACAAAGACATTGGGACCAGGTTTGCCATCACTAAGCAACGTGGTTGCAAAGTGATATGTCATGTAATTGTATCGCTTAGCAATGACAATCTCAGCAACCTAGTTCCCATCGTAACCCCAAGGCATGCAGATTGTTAAAACAGTATCAGTGGCATAAAGACTGGGGGGGGGGGGCTTACCAGTGCAACTTGCAACCTTCCCTGCCAGCTTCCTCATTGGCTTTGCTTGTGAGAAGCATGCAGGGGAGGTCACAAGCAGCCATCACATGAGTACAGGATGTCATAAGTGTTGGACTGACGCAGAATTTCTGCAGTCCAGAATTTCAAGGACAACTCATTCAACAAGCAACTTTGTATGGTCACTGGACCCTATACATTTAAAATGAGCCCGTAAGTCACAAATACATTGAAGATGAAAGCAAAGATCATTCAGCCTTAGTTTTTCAAAAGAGTTTCATTATTTTGGGATACAATCCACAGAAATACTTGGTGACTAAGGTGTTATACAAATTTATAAAATAAATAAACAAATATAGGCTACCTTATTCTGAAGAAAAACAGAAGGAATTGAACATTTTTATAGTTTTTACTTACTTCATATTGACAATCTGAAGATGAATACATTTTCAACAAAGAAACTGTAGAGTCATTTTCAGGCTGTGCAATGTGCAATTTTGCAGAAATCTCAGTCAAAGAATCTCTAAAATGGTTAATTTTAAAAACTATTAATCTGCAAAGTAAGGCATCACATCTAAACAGAAATCAAACTTAAGATGGACATACATGCTACAGTCACAAGGGAGCAACAACATGAAACATTAACACTTAATTTAAAAAAGCATACCCTAAATATTTTTGTGCAATCCCATCTTTATTTATTATATCTTAATCAAATGTATACCCTACTGCAATCACAAAAAATTCTTGGCAGCTCACAAGAAATAAGCAAAAATAATAACAATACATTTTATGACAAAAACCTCTAGAATGGTCCAATTTCATATTTTGATAAGTGGCCCCTTAGTTTCATTCAACTGCAAAAGAAACTTAAAAAGATAATACAATCTAATTAAAAACTCTATTGAATCCTGCTTAATGTTAGTCAGAAATAAAAATAATCAGACTAGGATTGAAAACAGCAAATGGAAGATGGAAAGTATTTGGAAAAATAAGAGTTAAAGGGAGAGATACAGGCTGTCAGGCCTGCAATTATATTCCTTTTAGAATTTTGGCCTGCCACACTTTCTCTTATTTTATTATGCTGTTTCATTAGTATAGTTGATGGGAGGGGGGAATAGAAAGGAGTAGGATTGTGGAATGTATTGTTATCATTCTTTTCTAGAAGCCAAGGTCATTTTTTGTCTCCGCACTTTTACACCTGACTGGAAGCAGCTGGGTGTGGATGCCAGCGTGGAAGAAGAAGATTGGACCATGTGATGGATTGTGGGTGTGGGGACAAGATCATGAACTTTTAACTGGGTGGAATTCTGATGTCATTTCCAGAATTGGGATTAACCCAGATGTGCTAAGATGTCTGCTTTATTAAATTGGAACTTTAAGGATTGCTTTGCCTTGGACTCTAATTTAATTCTACATGATACTTGGAACACTGGCACAAGCTGTTCTTAGACTGCTGTCATTTTTGGAATTATTCCATAACATACAAATGAGAAGTATCATGACCTCATAGGGAAATTTCACCATGGTGTGTGTATGTGTGTGTGTGTTTATCTGCATGTATACATTTGAACATTTTCAGGAGAATTTCCATGAAGAAAAAAAATTACAGGAAATATTCAACATCACATGCATGTATTTGTGCACCAATGTGCACACATGCCTACAAATATATTCAATAGGCTATAACTCTGAAATTCTGATAAAAACTGGTAAAACAAGAACCTACAGTGCCTTTGTTATTTTGTAATACATTTATAACTGCTCTAGATGGAACAATAAAAGGTGTTGCAAATTAAAAAGAAACAAAAAAGGTGCAGGAAAGCAAAAACTCTCCCCCCTAAGAAAGCAACTTCCCATCTGCACCATGACAAGTATAAACAATTTCATAATCTCTTCACCTCTTCCTTGTTTACCTATTTGTTAACTAGGAAAAGGTGACAAATAGTTCTTCATCCCATAACCTATCTCTTAACACGCAAATCAAATAATTAATGTTTTCTCCAATCCAATTCAGCCATAAGCTCAAGGTAAAAGTTCGCCTCGCACATATGTGCTAGTCGTTCCTGACTCTAGGGGGTGGTGCTCATCTCCATTTCAAAGCCAAAGACCAGCGCTGTCTGAAGACATCTCCGTGGTCATGTGGCCAGCATGACTAAATGCACTAGGGATTTGAACCACCAAACTGCCGATCTTTCTGACTGACAAGCTCAGCATCTTAGCCACTGAGCCATCACAACAGGCTCAAAGAGAACTTTAAAACAAATAAATGACTTCCCTCAGAAAATCCAAAGCAGTTTCTTTAGTAAATATCTCTTCTACCTATCACTGAAATAGTCATCTAATATCAAAAGGGGTTTACGAGCAATATTTAACCTTTAAACAATAGCTTAAAAATTAGTTAAATTTTACTTCCACTCTTAACAAAGGACTACATTTGAGACACAGTATAAAACATATAACATTCATATGAACATATAAGAGCTGGAAGGGCTCATTGGTAGAAAAGTAATGCCCTACTCCCAATCAGAATATTCCAGTTGCCAAAGTTAATATTTGAAGATTCTGAATGACATAGTACTTCTCTTACTGGAAGTCTGAAAAAATAAGTCTAAGATACTGAAAAGCCTCGATTTGCTCAATTACATGGCCATTTAATTGCCACCTAGGACATTTAGCAAATATTAGGATTTTCATTTTTTATTTTTTTCAAAATGTATTACTAATTCTTTGTCCTTGCAATAAAAGGCAAAGGCTCTCAAAGCACACTTTAATCCAGTTAAGGTCTCGGATAGGGAAAATACATCATCAGTACACAAAAGTTGTGGTAAGTCTATAAGCTACCTTAGGGGGAAGAAAATTAGGACTGTTTTGATGGTAAACCAAATAAATTATTTAAACAGTACACAACTTATGACTATTCAAAATTACAAGAGTAATTTTGTAATTACTCTTGTAAGAGTAAAAACACTTTTAGCCATCATAAAATATTGTGCCACCCACCCACCCCCGGCAGTCACATAAATGCATTTCAGGTGTGTTACAACCAGCTCACCTTTACAACTGGTTGCATTGCAATTTGCGATGTTTTTTTGCCTGTTTCAGTGTTTTTGCCTGTTTCCAGTTTGGCATTTTTGAATGGGTCCCATTTATGGCCATGATTAACCACCATAGATTTGCTTAATGATCCTGGTGATTTTGCTTAACAAGTGCCACAACGAGTGTCTCAAAATTGGGTCTAGATGCCTCAACTTACTACCATAATGACCAGAAATCCGATCCCAATTTCTGTCAGAAGCCAAGATTACTTGTATACAATTTAAAAGATAATGGCACCAGTATGTAGCCCTGCCCGATTCCCCTTGCTTACTTGGTTAGGCAAATGACTGTGTGCGTAAATTAGATTTTTTACTTACAACTTTCATGAAGCTTATCTATCAGAAGGAAAAGATATCAGTTTTGTAAAATAGGCAGAAAATACTTTATAGCCTATTATATTTAAACAATGTAAATAAAGAATGAGAAATCCTTACTGTGACAAAGTTAAGAAATCTTCATGTGACCATGGTATATGAAGTTGATACACATTGGGTTTTCTTTCTTAAGGGACAAATGAAAGCACAGAATGAATCATTTTTAAGTACTTCAAGTTTAACAAATCGTAAGGATAATTGGGTAATAGCCAATCAGTTTCTATCAAAAGAACAATTTTGAACAGTAGCAATTTATTCTTAAAATCTCCTTTTGGAGTTGCAGGAGTTGCAGAATATTCCCAATCCAAAAAATAGAGTGTTGAGGTCCCATTACAGGTAATCCTTGTAATCCTGAAGTTACGGTGGACCCCCCCAAAAGTTTCTGACAACCCGATCCCAAAATTACAGGCACTGCAGTACCCTTGTGGGTACATTTAGTAAATAGGACTGCAGCAATGGTGTAGAGCCCCTCCCCCGCCTATCTTCCCCCTTCCCCTGCACTGGCTCACCGCAAGCACTTACCTTTTAAAGAGTCCTGGAACTCTGGTGCTTAGGTGGGGAAGAAGGGCAGGCTGCTCCATTGTTGGATTGCGTGGTGTGATCTTGGAAGTGGCCACCATTTTCCAGCAATGCAGTGGCCTGTCCTTCTTCCCTAATCTAAGCTCCAGAGATTTTCAGTATGGGATAAGAGACACGGGATAAGGAGGAGGATGTCAGGCCCAGTGGAATGAGAAGCAGGCCCAAGGCATGCTGAAGAGTGGGAAGTGGAACACAGGATGCTTCAAGGGGTGGGGAAGGTCTTAGGAGGCCCTGGACAGGCCTCTGAGTCTCTCCATGCTTCACTGAAAATCTGCATTTTCATTTAATGACTGTATTGGGAAGAGCAGGGATGTAAATGAGGTGATCATATGGGCACTTAACAGTTGTCAAAACTTCTGACTGTATTGGGCAATATATTCCTACATCTTGAGAATGAGAGTATGCATCATTTTTATATTAAAAAAATATAAGCATTTCTTCCTTATCTATGAGTTGCCTGAACTCTGGTATCAACTGTAGTAGTCTTGATGATAAGCCCTCTTCTAACATAGGCAGGCAAAATAATTAAAACTTTCTCAGTGGTTGGTCCTCTACTGGTGGGATTCCCTGCTGACTGACTAATTTATGGCTCCTAAGTACACACTTTCAGATTAAATCTAAAATAGAACTAAGGAGAAATTCTCCCACAGTTACAACAATTAATCAGTGGAACAGTTTGCCTTCAGAAGTTGTTGATGCTCCAACACTGGAGGTTTTTAAGAAGGGACTGGACAATGATTTGTCTGAAATGTTACATGGTTTCCTGTTTGAGCAGGGGATCAAATTAGAAGACCTCCAAGATTCCTTCCAACTTTATTATTTTGTTATTCTGTTACTGATTTCAGTAATTTCTCACTTTGTTTTGTTTTGATACGACTAGTCTGATTTAAGAAATGATAACAATGCAATAAAATGTGCAAGTAACAAACAAAAAGCATTTTTACATATGAAATGATATTTAGGAAATAAATTTACCTTTGAGAATCTGGCATTTACTCTCTATAAAGATATTAAAAGCCTGGTATATCTAAAGAAAGATAACATACTATATTAGTATTACTTCCCAAAACTAATCCATATTAGATTCTACTAAACAAATAATGTATACACTTCAAAAATTAATACCTGACCAAAATGTTGTAGCTGAACAATGTGAATAAGGCCAGTTGAATTTAGTATGATTTTGCTTGAAGAAAATCCTGCAGAAATTATGGCTTTGTTAGTTAGAATTAACAAAAGATAAAAATTAAAATGGGTTTTAGAAGAAATATTGAATGTTAGCTGTATAGAGACGCACAAATTCCTTATTAATAAAACATAAATAATAAGATGGAAAAAATTAACCATTTTGTAAACATGTTTTGTTAAAAGACAAGAACATAGTCTTATTTATATCTATCTAGAAACAAGCCTGTTTAGTGAGAGTAATTTTCAGAGAAGTCTGTATAGGATTACAGATTTAAAATCACAATTGCAGGAGAAGGAAGAAGGAAAATTAATCCATATGTCAAACCCAATGAATTGAACCTACCAAAAGTAAAAAGATGGGTTACAGGGAGTTGCACTGTTCTTGAAACTTCATTAAAGAACTCACAGTCCAAAGTAAACTGCAAAACAAACAAAATTATTTATTGTCATATTAAAACTAATATGTGGATTTCTATCCATTCCAAATGTAGTATATCATTTAGAACTTGTGGTTGTTTAACTCAGATACTGAAGAAGAAAAACTCTGAAAGCTTAATCAATTATGTACCCACATCAGAGGTTCACCCACATCAGGCGAACCAGTAGTAGCGGCAGTGGGAGGATCCATCCACCCACCCGGATGCTTCTGCGCATGCACAGAAGCGTTGCACATGCTCAAGCATGCGGGGAGTGCACCTGAACCGGTAGTAATTGACCATTGACCCACATAGAAAGATTTCTTCAACCTTTAGATCTTCCAATGGCATCCTTTACCATTGTAACTGAAACTAAGGGAAGGCTTCATCCATTATAACTATAAGATAGCAACTCTCTGCATTTATTGCAGCCATTGTCAAACAGAATAAGATTATTGCTGTGGCAATTTTGCCATGATATAATATGTAATTCATTTAGGATACTCATGTTTCATTTCTGAAAATTGAAAAATAAATTTTACCTTAATACCATTAACTACTGGAATATGAAGCACAATATGAGTCAAAGATGGATAATCTTGAAGTTTCAAAGTCACAATCTGAAAAACAATGCAAATAATAATAATGCTTGAATATGTTTTTTAAAATTAAGGTTAAAGATTATCTAATATTTAATTGTGCAATCTATAATAACATTAGAACAATTGAATTGAATTGAATTGAATTTATTGCACTTATATGCCGCCCTTTTCCCCAGAGGGGACTCAGGGCGGCTCACAATCCAAGTCAGGGAAGGGGATACAGATAAGGGATAAAAAGACAAACAAAACAATACACAATTTAAAAGCACACAACAACCATACCATTCGAGAGTGGGGGCAAAAGCTCTTTAGCCCCAGGCCTGTCAGAACAGCCAGGTTTTAAGGGCTTTGCAGAAGGCCTGGAGGGTGGTGAGGGTTCGAATCTCCACGGGGAGCTCGTTCCAGAGGGTCGGAGCAGCCACAGAGAAGGCTCTCCTCCGGGTAGTCGCCAGCCGGCATTGGCCGGCGGATGGAATTCGGAGGAGGCCTAATCTGTGGGATCTAATCGGTCTATTGGAGGTAATTGGCAGCAGGCGGTCTCTCAAGTACCCAGGTCCAATATCATGAAGAAGCATACTAAGTCTGAGATGATACTTTTCATAATAAGTCACAGACCTATTAATTCACATACCTAGTGAATTTGTTTTTGAGGTTCAGAATAAATACCTTGACTGTTGGTAGTAACTCAGCATTCCAAGACAAGTCAATTGCTTGCTGACTGAAATGTATATTAAAATGAAAATATTAGAGCTGTTATACAAAATATTCATGAATATGTATTCAGAAAGAAATGCACAATAATCCATTTAAAACTAGTGCTTTTCTTCATTTGAGCAACAAATTTAGAAAATAAATTTAATTCCACTATTATTAATACTCAATACAGCAGCTGACATAGTAAAAACAGTGTCCACAGGAAGCAGTTTCTCAGAAAGCATTTATAATGCTATTTTTAAAAGGGACAGGAGTATTTTGTGGTATTAATTTGCAAAGAGACAAAGACACATGAAGTAGACTGTATTTCCTAATAAACAGTTGGACAACTCTGATGTATAATGAAAAAGATTCAAAGACATTGCAAAACACAATTGCAATTTTTTTGGGGGAAATAAACATAGGATGAAGCTAGGAAAAAAAAGAAGCAAGGAATCACTATAGCAGGTACATTTTGGAGATGACAGCAGATAAAGAGGCCTAGAAGTAATTAAAGTTAGTTAGTCTAACTAAGGACTGAGAGGGCTACGACTAAATTTATAGAGTGAGTAGAAGCAGTTTCGAGAGCCGAGTAAGCTGAAAATGACCCACCAGAGAAGGACCAGAGAGATCTTGGGAGATAGATATTTGTGACAGTGGGGTGTGGACTGATCTGTCATGGAAAAAGAACTGTAGAACAGATGAGAAGGCTAGGAAAGTTTATGGGATAACCTACTGTGTTTCCCTGAAAATAAGACCTGGTCTTATATTTGGGGGAGGGCTCCAAAATAAGCATTAGGGTTGATTTTCGGGAAAACATGATTTCAGGGTGATCAGCCCAGCTGGGTGCCCCACCCCTCCAGCACACACACAAAAGGCAGTGAGCATGCAGAGGCTGATATTGTCTGACAGCAGCTACAGTCCGCTGGCCCCTTGGTAGGCGCACTCTGGGGTTGCGTAGCCTGCACAGCCAAGGTGAATGGATTACCTGTCCAAGTAGCAGACAGCAGCAGAAGCACGGGGGGGGGGGGAGGCATGCAATCCAGCCCCACCATAAATGGGGCAGGGGAGGACATAATAAACAATGCCTTCCACTTGACCAACACCACAAGGGCATAGACATTCTTCAACGGGGCACTTGCAAAATCTCCCTGGACTTCTACCAATTGAGCAATAATTTTGTCAACTCATCCCCAGATCTTAGCTCCATATAGCATCTGGGCTATCACCTTGCTCTGGAATATTTTAAATTCAGCTGCCCTCCTGTAGAATATAAAAACTTCTGGGCAGTTGATAGTAATTAAACATATTTTCAACATAAGGAACTTATGAAAAGTGATGCCTAGTTATTTAAAAATGTAGCATTTCTCTATTTGTTGGCAGTAATTGTCCAGCTGTGTTCAATATTTCTTCTGCTAGACACTCCCTTTGTTTTAATATAAGTTATCCTCAGTTTTTCTCCTTTCACAACAGTGACCAATAACCGTCAAAGATCAATCCTGATACAGGAAATAAGAACCATGTGATCAACATACATTAACAATGACTGTGGAGAAGAACAATTCATTTCACATATGCTATGGAACATACAATGTCTTTCAATATGTATGGAGAAAAACTTCATGCTGGCAAGAGAAAATGCTGTCGATGTGGCCCAATACTGGGTGAATGTTATTTAATTTTAGTTCAATTTAATTTTACATACTTTTATGACCTATTTTACATCTATTTTATTTGCTCAATATTGAAGGTTGTATATCTAGAATTTGAAGGGGCTTCTGACATGAGTAAAAAAAGAACAGTGAAATTTTCCATCCATTAAGTGAGGGGTAGAAACATATTTGTGACTTAATGGCTGCTACAATATCATTAATATGAAGTAAGAAAGGAGCAAATAAACACCCTTGTTTTAGCTCCTCTTTCCAATAAAATAGGATCTGACAAAGACCTTTGTAGGCCCATTTTTACTCTGGCTCTAATTATTATTAGTCTGAGAAGGCATCTATCAATATCTGCCCTTACTAGTTTATCCCATAGTCAAGATTTGTCAACTGAATAAAAGGCAGAGGTAAAACCTGAGGTTGTTTTGTGTATGTTAGTATATTTCTGAGTGAGAATCTTCAAAGTGGTGCAGTGATCTTAATGTGCTATATCCTTTTTGAAAAATCTGCCTGTTCTGGATGGAAGAATTTTGTTTCTTCTTTCCAACCTTTTAACTTATTCAGAAGATATCTGGCATAAAGTGTCTGCTGAGGCTGCCCTTCCACTTGTTCAAACAAATTAACTTCATCAGATAAGAATCTGAGTCCTGAGGCTGGATCATGGCATAAACATAAACAAAATATCTAGCAGGCTAACTGGATGATGATTAACAGGTTTTTGCCAATTTCCCCTTTTGAAGAATGGTTAGGTTTCAATAAGCCCGCACAACAATACCTTATCTACTTCTGACAAAAGTCTAGTCATATACCTGTGGAGGTATCATATCTTCTGCAGGGGGGTTTCATTCAGTTACATAAATACTTCTTTAAAAAGGAAATTATTTTCATAATCTCATAAAAATAAAATACGCTTACCACTTTGATGAAGTACTGTTTGCACAACCAAATATCCAGCTATTTGTATCCTTTTGTTTAAGAAGAGAAGAGAAGAAAACAATAAAGAGAAAATTAAAATGTATGTAGATTCCTACTGTATTTTTTTAACTTAACCTGTCAATAATTTACTTTAAATTTTCCTAAAAATATTTATCAAAAGCAGCACTGGCTGCTGGCATTGGGGCAAACTGCTTTTGTAAATATACCAATAGGTAGTCCTCAACCTATGATGACAATTGAGCCCAAAATCTCTGTTGCTAAGTGAGACGATTATTAAATGGGTTTTGCCTCATTTTACGATCTTTCTTGCCACACTTGCTAAGTGAATCACTGCAGTTGTTAAGTTAGTGACATAATTATTAAGTAACTCAGGCTTCCCCATTGACTTTACTTGTCAGAAGGTCACAAAAGATGAACACATGACCCCAAGATAAAGCAACCATCATAAATGAGACATTTGCAAGTGCCTGAATGTTGATTACATGCCCATGTGGATGCTGCAATGATTGTGTGAAAAATTGTTAGCATAAATCACTTTTTTTCAGTGTCATTGTAATGTCACTTCATGAATTGCTGTAAGTCAAGGACTGTTGAAGTGCTGCTAGGATAGTGATAGTTTTTTCTAAGAATGAAAAGAACAGAACAATTGAAGATTCTGTTGAAGCAGGCATTAAAAACATTTCCTAATACTTCCAAGTGCTCCTAATACTTTGAAATAACACCCCAAAATTTAAAAAAGATGATGTCATGGAAAGTTTGTGATCTAGTTTCCCATTATGACATCATCCATCTTACGTAGAGATTAAGAGACGCTGTTGTCTTAAAATATTAAAACAGATGCATCATAATATAACAATGAAAATGAATGTTAGGAAGGAAATAATTTCTCACCAATATACTGTTTTGGCAGTAAATATGAGTGAATGATTTTCTTTGGCTTGAGAGAGAAAAGCTGAAATATTTTCCATCTGATTCCTATTTAGAAAAAGAGAGAAATGCTTAGTTGAACATAATAAAACTATTACACTGATAAATTGTGCTATAATATTCTAAATGATGGGATAAAATATTGAAACATTGAAATTATTCTATCATAGAGAACAATGAGAAATTGAAGGATGTTATCTGTTTTGTTCTCCATGCAAAAGCCACAAATATAAATATAGTGATAACTCATGGAAACAATGATTAAGCAAGCTTGCCTTGAAACTAAACTAAGGTAAAATTTGATACTGGTAGCAATAGATTTGTTTCAACCTAGGCCACAAACAATGTAACAGTTGCACTTTTGACAAGTGGCTTGAGGCATCTTTTCCATCAATACGCACAGAGAACTTCAATATTTGCTTGCAAAATTCAATAAAGCAAAATATTTTTATTTGTATCCCAAAGTTCAAGAGGGCACCAACAACATCTGTGAGGCATGTGCCTATTACATGCTTTTACATTTTGAAACAAGCCTGAAAAAGACAATTTAATATAAAAGGAATGTATAGAGGGACAATAATGTACTTTAACAACTCATGAATTCTATAGCAAAGAATTTAAATTCACCAGTAAACCTACCTACCAATACTATGATGATGTAACATAATTCTCCCTCAAGCTTTCTCTGCTGTTTTTATTGTTTTTATTCACTAATCCACTCGCCAAATCTCCATGGCTTGGAGTTTTTTAAAAAACATCCAGGCAGATGTGAAATATAAAATGAGACAAGTGATTTGTCATCAATAGTTTGTTCTGAGCTCGAAACATTTGGTTGTCTTTTTGACTTGTAAACTTTTCAAACCTGCAAAGGTTTTGCACATCTCAACAGTTAGATTAGATATGGGGAAACCTTGGTTCAATAATTATAATACTATTTTCAATTCTAGATTTTCAATCAGAAAAAAAGCTGCAAGTGGTAGAGCAAATATTTTTCATAGGGAAGATGCTAAATTCAAACACCTCTAGCACTACTAGAGATGGAAAATAAACCTGCCTAAACTTAAAAAAGACTTCATTTTTTTTTAAAGTAGCTTTTACATAACCTAATAAGTAATTCTGTTTTAAATGAAAAGTATTACTTACATTGTATCCTTTGTAGGACCATTTTGAAGTTTTTATATTAATCCAAATGGATGCTTCTGGGGGAAAAAAAAACATACTGTGTTACTTTTTTTCTGCTGTCCTGCAGTACCACACCACAATAATTTTGTTGTATAATCTAAAATAGCATGTCTCTTTTTGACATAGAAAAACAAATATTTTTGAAATGATAAAAACTAAATTCTTCTCCTCTGATTTTAGTTCGGAGCAGGCAAATTAGCATCAGTATCATTACCAAATATTCTTTTTCAAGCTTTTTAAAAATACTTAAGGCATTTACATCTTCATATTTAATAGTTTAGTTGGAATAACAAACATTAAATCATGAAACACTGGTGGTTGCAATGATGAAAACAACATAGGAACCTACTTCAAAAGGGTTTTTATTTTGGGGGGGGGTCACACCATCATGCTGTCTGCTTAGAACATTATGACATGGAACAGGAACACTTATTTAACCTACGCATTTGCGCAGGCCCAGACATCATATAGAGAAGGAATAAGCATAGATATAGATAAATATTCCTAGCAAACACTCCAGCATTTACAGAAAGGAAACAAAAAGTTACCTTAAGATTAGTTCACGTTGTCTTTTTTTTTTAAAGGTGTATTCATACTGGAAAACTGCAGTTATAAACTTTAATGTCTGATCTTGAAATAAATTGCTTGGGTTTTCTGTAATAATATTCCCTGCCTTTGGGCTTTGCAATGCTACAATGTTAGGCCAGAATTGCACATGAGATCCTTAGCAAAAAAAGAAGCAGCTATCTAACAAGTTCAGAGCTGAGACAAGGTCTAATCTATGATATCCTGCAGGTAGTCTCATTTAGTGACCATTATTGAAACTGACAACTTGGTCACTAAGTAAAGCAGTTGCTAAATGAAACCAGTGGTACGCTTATGGTCGTATTTCAGCTTTACTTTGCTTTATAGGCTTGCAAAGTTAATAAATGTGAGGATTGGTTACTTTTTTATCACTGTTGTAACTGTAAATGATCACTAAACAAGATGATCTGAGTGTTGTAATTCAGTCTCCTATTCTTTTTTTCAATTAGTTTTTAAATTAGCAATAGTGATTTTGAATATAAGATTTTAAATCATTTGAATGGCTTCATGATTTGAGCTTTGCAGCAGAAAATGTTCCTATGCTACTTCCCAGAATTTAAGAGGAAAAAACTGAATGAAATATATTGATTCAATTCCTTTGGATTTAATATTACCCTTAATCATCAAAGGAAGTAATACACACCCACACAGTAACATCGGACACACTAACCTGTTAACTCAGTAAGTGATTCAGGTCTTTCTTCAAAGAGTTTTCCTGGATACCTTAAAAAGTGGTGATTCAGGACCAGAATTTTTCTTTGGGGATTTTCTGTTATCTATCAATTAACAAGCATGTAAATAAAAACTTTAAATAAAAATTTTCTGTTATCTATCAATTAACAAGCATGTAAATAAAAACTTTAACAAGCTTTTGAGGTCTAATGTGAGGCTAACCATTAGTGATAATATTGGGAGATAATACTTCCCAGACACAAAATTAACAACTTTTCAGCTTCAAGCAGAATCACATGGGTTTGGGCACATTTGCAAAAAGCAACCACAATTCCCCAACCCCTTTCCTTTCTAAGCTAGACAGAAAACAGTTTCTCCTTTTGAAAAAAAACAAAACCAAATGTTTTGGACACAGAGGTAGATTATTTCCAAGGCTGTTCTATTCTCTAAAGGAACAGAGAAAAGGTAACTAATTTTGTACGAATTTTAATTTCTGTTACCTGGTCAATTTTTCCCCCGGTGTTTATGTTCTCCATGCATATTTGGAATATTACATATTTTAATGTAATTTGGAAGCTCTTTTACAGTAGAGTTATCCTAAATGAAAAGCAAATCTATAACCTGTGGCATCTGCCCAGAGCCTTATAGTGTCTTTCATAATTTTTCCATGTGATTTCCTTTTCAGTAAAAATCTGTGATTTGAATAAATTTACTTCTATTTCCCCTACTGATGGGTATTTTGAATATGAAAGGGAAGTTGAAAAAGGATTTTTACTTTTTTTTAATTGTTAATTTTGTCTATATCTTGTTAGATGGAAAAATATTTATGCCAAGGCTGGAAGGGAAGTTAGATATGAAGTGAGCTTCTTAGAAAGCACATTGAGATTCTTACACTTTCATTTTAGGAGCTCGGCCCTGCCATTACAATGGCAGTAACAGCCTGGTTAATGAAAAATGTATTCATAATTCTAATGAGATCTGTAATGTAGGTACCATTCCTAACACTATTATCTTCATTTACTTGCAGGAATGTAAAAACAAACAAACAAACAATACATGCTTTTTTCCACAAAGCATGCACAGATCTTCAAGGAATGCAAACCTGTTTAGTATTATCGTCAATAAGGTCAAAAAATGCTCTGACGGTAGCCAAGTTCAATTCCTTACACCTGAAAAAGAATGTAAGGGGAAAATGCTTGTAAAAAAACAGACAGATTAAAAGTCAAATAATAGCCAAATAAAAATATTTGAACAGCAGTATATCAGTCTTTGTACCAAAAAGCCTTTAACTACTCACCAAACAATGGAAAGATGGTCTGTGGAAGCCCAGACTCGAGGAACTGCTGAACTCTGATTAAAAGAAGATATGTATTATTCATTTTAAAACTGAACATCCAAACATTTATTTATTTACTAGAAGCTAATATCTTGCTGAAAAAAATACAGTTGAAATCCTGCTAACATTGTTATGACTAAAATCCAAAAACCGAGCATGTCATATGCTCCCTCTTTGAACAGCAGACAATTCT
The DNA here is from genome assembly GCF_051295495.1 of Thamnophis sirtalis. Taxonomy (NCBI): domain Eukaryota; kingdom Metazoa; phylum Chordata; class Lepidosauria; order Squamata; family Natricidae; genus Thamnophis; species Thamnophis sirtalis. Next base: position 9,534,998 of record NW_028261381.1, on the reverse strand, counting down.
GCCTTATTATACTTTGAAATATCTGCCCATTTTGCCATTTGGATGCTGCTGTACTGTTGTTTGAGAAGCACCAGGAAAATATGGTCTTACACACTTCACATAAGAGTTCTGTATTATTAATTTAAACTGTGTGCAGATTCATATTTCTTTATTGATGCAATGAATTTGTGAGATGCCTCATTCACTGAAGCAATAAAGATTAAAAACTGAAGTACAATTATATAAATTGGATACCAACTAATGCTTAGCATGAGCAACAGCTTAGTTACAGCTAATATGTTTTAGACACCCTCTTTTAAACAGGTTCTTTGTTCAAGGGATTTGAAGTAAAATCCAAGCTAGACATGGCAAACAAATAAGAACATTGTGGAGTCTTTGTTCTCTGAGTTTGATTGTTTGCTTGCAAACATTTCCTTACCCAATTAGATAATAATCACCAGTGCTAGTGAAGGTGCATTTTACTCCCTGTTTATATATAGTAGTTTCACTTTACTAATTTAGTAATTAAATGTCTGTAAAAAAAACGATCAAGTTCAACCCTGAGCTACATATATTTTCTTCTACAGAGAAAATTCTAAATAAAATATAACGTGCTATTTCTTGAGGATGGAAGAATCTCCAAATAAATGTAGCAATGAATGCTACTGCTTCCACTCAAATTGAGATTTCAATTTAGAATGTCATATTCAATTAGGACAGATGTTAGGGCAAGAAAGAACGAAACTATTCAGGAATGTTAACAGTAATATTTAATGATCTTCAAAAGCCAAGGCTTAAAAGCAACAATTAAAGAATTTACCACAACAGATAAAGCACAATTTTGACTATTTGAACTGGGCAGAAAAGCCAATCCAGAGCGAACTTGATAATCTCGGAATCCTCCTGCTACAGAAAGGGTTGTTAGATTCTTTATTTCTTGAGCCTTCTGAATCCAGTTATGGTTCACGGTTGAGTAAAAATCTATAAAAAGAACATTCGTTTAAATATCATTTCAGCAGTTTTGTTTCCCGAGGTTCGGCAATATCTTTAGTATAGATCATTTTGTAGCACATATCAGCATATATTATAATTCCTCATTTCTCCACTAAGCAATTTCAAACAAGAAAAAAATAAGCCAACTCAGCATGCCAATAAATCAAAATAATAAATCTCATTCCGGAAAAATGTAGAATTAAGATAATTTAAATCTGGCAGGTTAAAGCCTCTATTCTACATAAGGTAATTTACAAGTTGGTCAAAGATATTCTAAAGAGTTTTGCTTGCCATAAACATTTTACTATCTATATGTAAGAAATATTGAATGAAAACTCATATCGATATGCATTAATTTCAAAGTTCAATCATTTTAACAGTAGTAATCTTATCCCAATGTGATATTTGACCGTATCCATTCAAATTACTTCCATACATTTAAGAATATTTCAACATGTAAATCCATGTATTTTTCCATGTAAATCCATGAATGAAGCTTATTCAGTTACTCAAAAGTGACAAAGCAAAAGCAAAATAGAGGGGGAAGGCAAAACAAAACTTGACCAATCCAAAGATTCTTAGGGGTGGACTTACCAGCAAGATATTGATCTAAAGGCAACACAGGTGCAACATGAGGGGTCGCTTGAGTAATAAGAATATTGAGAAGTTCGGGTTTAAAATGTTTAAGAATCACTAGTGCTCTTGCAACAAGACCACCCATGGAATGACCTACTACTGCAACACTGCGGGGAGCAAATTCATGACCCTTCAAAAAAATAAAGAAAAATAATCTCATATCAGGCACAATGAAAACATGTAAAAGCACAAATTCTTTCCCACTTAATGGTTAACATGTCAATCCTTTAAGGTAAACCAGACTAAGAAACAGACACTGTTGTTTAAATCTATCTTTATTAGAATATCTATCATACACGGGTGTCAAACCTGCCGCGTCACGTTGTCGTCATGTGACGTTTCACAATGTTTTTCCCATTTGCGGAGCTGGTGTGATCATGGCCTGCACATGATGCATCTTGCCCATGGGCCGCCAGTTTGACACCCCTACTATAATAACAGAATCTTGCAAGTTTGAATCTGCTTCCCATGCTCCCTCTTTTATCTTCAGGTGAATTGGGGGGGGGGGAGGAACTGTCTGAGGTGTCTTCTTAAATCACTTTCTTGGTATGGGCTCAAGTCACATATATCTGATCACTGCATGGTAATGGAGATCTTCTCTCATCTTCCACATTTTCTGCATCACAGAGATAATAGCACAAAACACTAAAAAGTTAATATATATTGTGTTTATCTTCATACCTTATATAATTTAAGAATTATTTTAATACACTCATGCACAAATCTTGTCTGCCTTTGTAGACTTCCACCATATAGTGCAACAAGTTCCTCGTTGAAATTCACACTGAAGACATCAAAATGATATTTGAAATCCATATCTTCTGCCTTTCTCAGTGCTATTGATCCAAGGGAACGTACTGAAAAAAAAAAGCATATATTAGAAGCAGAGATAATTAAAATTCTGGATTTGGATGGTGAAGTAGATCCCTAAAAGAGATAGGGAGGAGGCAGAAAACAAAACTATGAGGATTTGTTTTTAAAATCCTCATTCTAATTTTTATGTCTTCAAGACTCCAAGTTCAAAAACCCATGCTTACTATGCAGTGTAATTTGAAAACAACAGTATTATTTTGAAATAGAACCTTAGAAAAGTTGAAATATTCTCAGCAATTTTAGTGAGCTCCATGGATTCAGAGACGTTAAATAATTAACACCAGGGAAAGGCAGTTGAGACAATGGTGGGGATTCAACGTAGGGTACTAAAAAAAATGGATTATCTGACCCTTGTAGTCAGGATTCAGGCCTAGCTGTGGAACACAGATAGCAATTATAGTAGTAATTTATTTTTGCCATGCCCACGATGAAGATAGTGTATCTATGCCATATTAGATTTCTCCATGGCCTTCGATATTGTAATTCATGGTATACTTTTGGACTGCCTATGGGAAATTGAGGATAATATGTTGTAGTGGTACCAGTTAGAGAAGGGGGAGGACAGGGAAGGACTGGCCTGGTGGCTACTACTTTGTGTAAGTTAGAGATCAGCCTTCTCCCATGCAGCCTCTGGAAAAGGTCATCTAATAGTTTGGGATTGGGCATCATTAATGATTCACAACTGTATATTGATACTCCAGATCAGACTAGAATTTATTGAGGCCCTATCCTGATGCTTGGAGGCTTAAATTGAGAATCCTAACAAGACACTTGTTGTCCAACAGAGATATTTGTCTGCTCGTGGTCTCTTGACAGGGACTAGTAGCCCCTAATGAGCAAGACTGTGACCTTTGGGTCCTTCTGGATTGTGGCCCCATTTAAAACAGAAAGTGAAAACTGCAAGCAATGCTGACTTCTCCCAGTTTTGGGTGGTGTTTTGGACTCTACCTTGAAAAGGAGGACCTTACTATAATGACTCATCCCCTTGCTACCATCCATTTAACTTACTGCAAAAACCTCTACATGGGTATCTTTTGAAGACTATTCAGATACTTCAGTTGATTCACAATGCAGTAGCCCATCTGCTAACCAGAATTTGCCAGAGGGAACATGATGATGATACATCAGTGCTATGGATGCTACGTTAGTTACAGACAGATTTCTCAATGCCATTTACAGTGCTCCTGATAATTTATATAATGTATGTGGCTTGGCTCCAAATTATTTGCAGGACTGTATTTTCTCAATGGGATTTGCCCAGCTAACTCAAGCTGTCCAGGAGAAACTACAAATGGATCCCTGCTTTAAGGATGTAGCAGTATTTATTTATTTATTTAAAACTTTTATATGCCGCCCAATCCCAAAGGACTCCGGGCGGCTTACAAATGAAATATAAAAAACATAAAAACAATACAATTTAAAACAACAATCATCCATCAAATTCATTCTAGTCGGGCTGGACCTCAACAGTGAGGTCAACAGCCCCAGGCCTGCCAGAACAGCCAAGTTTTTACGGCTTTCCTGAAGGCCATCAGAGTGGGTATGGTCCGGATTTCCGGAGGGAGCTGGTTCCAAAGAGTCGGAGCAGCCACCGAGAAGGTTCTCCCCTGAGGGCCCGCTAACCGACATTGTATGGCCGACGGCACCCGAAGGAGGCCCAATCTATGGGATCTTACTGGTCGCTGGGAGGTATGCGTCAGCAGGCGGTCTCGAAAGTATCCTGGCCCTAAGCCATGTAGGGCTTTAAAGGTGATAACCAACACCTTGAATTGAGTCCGGAGACCAATAGGCAGCCAGTGCGGCTCACGGAGGATAGGTGTAACGTGGGTGTACCTCAGCGCACCCACTATCACCCGTGCGGCCGCATTCTGAACTAACTGCAGTCTCTGAACGCTTTTCAAGGGTAGTAGGGAGGCTCCCTAGCATTGCTTTCTGAATGGTTTCCAGTAAACTACTCATCTGGCTACCACCTGGAAATATTTCAAAAGTGATCTCTTTTGGTTGGCATTTGGTCCTTGATTCCATCTTGGTATGGTCATAATCTGGCTTTGTTACTTCATTTTATTCTGCATTTTTTATTGTTTTAATTATGGTATTTTTAAAATGTAATTAATAAATGTAATAAAATACTGCAAATGCAAACCATTTATTATCCAGGTAAACACAGATTCGTGGAAAGATTATTATTCCTAAACTATTTCCTCTTTAGGTATTCTACAGAGATATTTCTATTACTTCAGAGATACCTTACCTTGCTTAAAACTTCCAGCGTTGCCAGGAAGAAAAAGGATAGGAATCCCTGTTAAGATTAGATTTCTGTTTTCTTCTGCAGAAATTCCTTCCCCGTAGAGATACAGTTCATAGGCTGGGTAACGTCTGGATATTTTCTTAGGTAATTTTATTCTCTGAAACAAAACATGCATTTCAGCAGAAGAAAGGTAACAATTTTGGTATTAATAGGAAGAATCTAAGCAATTGCAATGTAAATAAAATTTACACAATAAAATACACTGTGCTATTAATATGAAGCCAATATACTTTTAAAAAGCCTGAAACAATATGACAGCTTTTTGAATATTTCACTATCTTCTATATGTAATTAAAGAATTGCAAATCTGAAACATCTGCATTCCTTCTGACAGTAACTTTGGAGAAGATCCTGAAATGGAGAACCAAAACTTGTATTTGTTTACACAGGTAACCTTGCAACTATGTATATAAACTTGATGGCACTAGCATGAGAAAAGTGCTACTTTCCACATCCAACAGATTTAAACACATAGTTCAGCTTTCCCCAAGCTAATATTTTTTTGGGCATTCTCACTAGCTACAGACAGCATGTTGAACTGGAATGGGCCAACTCATCACAGTCAAATTCACTGTGGTCAATTTGTCATAGCCAACTCATCATGGATCAACTCGCCATGGCCAACTCACCATGAGACAATTCACCACAGGGCAATTTAACAATTCAATTTAATTATTTAAAATAAATACAAAATATTTTTGTCATCTCTTTTTGCATCCTTTATATAAAGATTCTATTCCACCCTTGCTTTGAAATTAGTGTAACTCTTGTCCCACAATGAGTTGTCACATGGCAAATTGGCTGTGGCAAGTTAGCTGCAGCAAGATGGCTATGGCAAGTTTACTGTGTGATTAGCTGGCCGCGGCAAATTGTCATAGACTCATGCTGAACAGCCAGAAATAATGGGATGTGTAACACAAACCTTAGCAGTGAAAGCTGCCCTAATATTTATACAGATCCAGTCCTTACTATTTTCTGTTCTTAGCAATCATGCTATTAGATGAAGCCTACTGGCAGATTATTACAGCAAAAGAAATGTAAAGATAGTCCTCAACTTATGACCACAATTGAACAGAAAATTTCTGTTGCTAAGCAACACAGTTGTTAAATTAGTTTAGCCTCATTTTGACTTTTTCTGCCAGCATTAAGTGAATCATTGCCATTGTTAATTGAATCATGTGGTTGTTAAGTGAATCTGGACCTTGCCACTGACCTTACTTGTTGGAAGCCAGGTGGGAAATTTACAAATGGGGATTACATGAGTCTGGAACAGTGCAACTATCATAAATACATGCCCGTTGCCAACTGGTTGAATTCTGATAATGTGACCCATGGGGATGCTGCAATGGTGGTGTGAAAAAAAGTCGTAACTTTTTTTCAATTCCATTGTAACTTTGGACGATCCCTGAATGAACAGTTGTAAGTCAAGGACTACTTGTATTTGCCCTTTCACTTCTCCTTAGATAACTAGCAAAAAACCTGTAGAAATGCCAAGTCCTTCAAGCTATCAGACTCAGGAATCAAGGAATACTTGAATTGCTGGAATGCTCCTTATTACTGGTAGGGTTGTGTAACAGAATCTGCTTGCCAAAGCAGTTTTCCAGATACATCTATAACTAATATAATTAAGATGAGTTACTCTGAATCCCATTTACGTATCACCCCTTTCCTGGGGGTATGTAATCTTCTCTATAATGGTTCTGCTTGTTTCCCCAGAGTCTCTTAGACACTCCATCACACAGGTTTAAAATTCTGCTATTAAAATAATACTGTTCCAGTTAATTAGAGTTGTTTTGTGGGATTCTTATTTAGCTTTTGTGTGCAAGCTATACATTGCACAATATTTAATAACTCTATGTTGTTATGTTATGGTTCTAATCCATTTTGAAAATGCCTGTAGAAATACAGGGTAGAAATATACAAAACGCAAAATAGAAAACAAAAGTGCAAAGAGGAAATTCCAAAAGACGGTAAAATAACTTGAGAAAGCCAACAGAAACTATTTGAATTATATATTGTACTAGAGGATAGCCTGGTATTGCCCGGATATTTATTTATAAGGGGGAAATGTCTGGACCAAACGTAATTTCTAATGTTGGATTTTCCCCTTTACCAGAGGGAGACCCCTTTTGGAGTACTGGTGAAGCCGTTACCACAACTCCACTGCGCTGCCCAGTAGAAGCCATTTTAAGGCACAACAGGTTGAATCTTAGCAGAACACACACCCTAACGGATGTTGGTGGTGTCTTACCGCCACAGTATTTGTTTCCAGACAGTAAGTCACCTGTGTACGAAGTTTGGTTGAAAATTGCTTGAGTCTTTCCAGAGTTATGCTGGAACACACACACACACTTACACACACATACTACACACACGCATGTGCACGCGCGCGCACACACACACACACACACACACACAGAGTACTTTTTTTAATGGCAAAAAGAAAAGAAAAAAGAGGATGACTAGCAAGAAAGTGGATGAACACAGTTATAAAGCCAAAGGGTGTGTCGCTGTAAGACAAAGTACCAGATTGGGAAAAGAAAATCTGTTATGTGGTTGGCATATAATCATTAAATATTTTTTTAAAATAAATTTATTTTCTATATTTCTGAAAAGGAGCAATAGCTGTTATGCTAACTCTTGTTAATTTCTGGGATCCCCAAGTCACCATACTAAAACTCCCCCCACCACATATAGTAAATGTATACACATATTTGTATACAATCATATAAATATCATACACTGCTCTATGTAAAATGTGATTTTCAAGATATTCATGAGAAAGGAACAATTCTTTATAAAAATTATTTCTTGCTAAACAACATTGAGCTAACAAGGCAATAAGACCGTAGTATGTTTCAGAATCTAATGTGGATTAATGGGAATTTACTCTCTGGAGGTACATAATCTACCTATTCCAACTTGGTTATTAACTAGATTAGGCAGTTTTACCAAATCTGAGCCTTAACTATTACAACTAGCTTCTTTTTGTTTTATCAATCCAACATAAAATGAAGATGATCTATAAAAGGCTCTAACTTAATATTGTAATGCTTTTGTGTAATTAAATTTTGTAATGTTTTTCAACTTTATTTTAGTTTTAAGCATAGTTTGGTTAAAACCTTTACTGATTCTTTTTCATATTTCTTTAGATATTCCACCAATTCTCTATAATTTTGCGACTTAGTAATGATCATAGTGCTGATCTAATTTCATCTTCTTATATTAGATGTCCTTGTTAAGTAACAGGACTTTTCTAAGCTATCTTGCTTATCTTCTCTACTACACCAAATTTCAGAATTCTCCTTCCATCTTTGTTGGATTTCTTGGTTATTAACTATACATTGATATCCTTTTCTTCACCAGCATGAGGTTGGTATTTCCTGAGTTTGAAACTCTTTCAAAGTTTTTCCCTATATTCCCATGTCTGTTTTCAATTTCATTATCTTCATATAATATTGTTTCTCTTGCTTCTAACAAACATATAGTTAAGAATTATTAATAATTCTTTGTTAAGTTTCTTCCTGAAATCCTGATTGCATTTTTGGCAATTTCCAACATTTATTTCATAGTCAATTTGCTTTCTTTTCTTTCTTGATCGTTGTCAGCATCGTTTGATATTCATCCTTAATTTATTTGATTTCATTCCATAATTATTCTAGTTCCTCATTAATGAGGCTTAGGACTTCAAAATAATTCTTGATAGTCTCCTTCAAAATGGTGGGCATATGCTCAAGATTATATACTGGAAACTGTCTGGTTTTCTTTTTCCAATTTAGCTTATTTTATTTGATGTATTTGATTTCATTCCATAATTATTCTAGTTCCTCATTAATGAGGCTTAGGACTTCAAAATAATTCTTGATAGTCTCCTTCAAAATGGTGGGCATATGCTCAAGATTATATACTGGAAACTGTCTGGTTTTCTTTTTCCAATTTAGCTTAACTTGTAACTTGCATCTTATCTATTCTACAGTCAACCCTGGTCACCTGTTTGCTATTATAACTGAACAATTTTTCTACCAATCAGGAATGAGATCATAAGAATTGGCATAGAACCCATCTGAAACTACATACAAAAAGAGCAAATAAAATGGTTTCCTTGCCTTGAGATTCCATATCTTACAAAGTATATATAAAAAGAGTTCTGGCAATTTTCTTAGCAATTTTCCTCAAATTTGTATTACCACATAGCTCTGTTAACTCTTAATATTTAAATGTCTTATGCCTTTTATTTAATTTCACACAAAGTATTTTAAACAACACAATCATTTTTTTTAAGATGACAGAAATCAGATAAACAAATCATAAAGTTAACCAGTACTTGTCTTTCCTGTTGAATTTGCTGTAAAAGCCCTAGTAGTTATACTGACATTCCCACACCCACCATACGTTAAGCTAGCTATTTATTATACTTAACAAATTTAGCCCACAGCAGCTTCCAACTACCAATTTAAGTCATGAGTACATCTGCAGAACTCTTCTCTAAAGTCTTTTAATAGTCTCCATTTCATTGTATTTTAAAAAAATCTGTTGTTTTGGGTAATAACACTGTAGATATATATTACCAGGAGGCTGTACTACAAAATATATCATTTATTTATTTATTTATTTCCTAAATTTGTTTTCCACTGATCTGTCGGGCTACTCTAGCTGGCTTACAACAATAAAAGAAAGAAATGAAAAGAATGTGAAAAGAAGTAACATCAAAGAGCATTAAAATAAACAATGAAAAAGACCATAACAAGAAATACAACGATATGATTACCAAAAGTTGTGTTGGGTGTGTGTGTGCAAGGGCCTATAGACCTATATCCATTTGCCTGGAATAAACCTCACTGAAACTATTACTATTGACTACTTTAATAGCGTAGAATTGTTTCCTATATAAGTTTTACAGTTGGACGTGTGTTAAATATTTACTTTGTTAACCAAACTTTTGTTTGACAAATTGAATCAAACAAATTGAGTCCTGGTCAAAATTGTGGCATCAATCCCATGTATTACTCTGGAGATAACATATTTTAAATACTTTCCACAAAAAATTCATTAAAAAAAACCCCAAAGTATAATTGTTTTATTACAGGAATCCATGTGAAGCATATATCTCAAGGTCCTTTTCCATTAGAGGCATCAGTAAGAAACAGCATGTGAAACATCAAATACAAAGTAACCTGCGCTTTAAAGCTAAGTATCAAAGTTCTTAAGGCATCTCAGAAAGAACATGCTTTTAGAAAAGCAACATTGTGTATTCTGTAGTAGCTCAGTGAAGACCAACTTGGGATCCAAAAAGCTTATGTACCACTTCTTCTCTCATTAACCTGCCTATTTATTATGAACACTGGATAAGGGCCAGATCTGAGATCCTTTTGCCAGAAAAATTAATTATAAAATCAGGATGCTATCCAAGGCATATTTCTGGGAGACAAATCTGTGTTCTTCTGGGGAAAGTATTACAGTATTAGGTGTGGCTCTGCATTCTCAAATTAGGATTTATTACATAGTTGTTTGCTTTAATATTTTACTCTATGTGTTAATGTTCACCATACTTTCATTCCCTACATTAAAATCATTGTTTGTAGATGAGAGATATTTTAAACAACTTGGGAAGAAAAAAAACCACCTCCAGCTTTTTGCTTGCTGAATATGCTATATAAGGAACATCACTATAAGCAGACAAAAATAATTTTTGAATAACACATAATGTAATTATAAAGGCAAATTAATTGCTTCACTTCCCATGCCTAAAACAACCACATGAAAAGAAAATGATGCCGTAGAAAAAGAGTTTCAGGAGCTCCTGCTTTTGATTTCCTATCATACCATCATACCAATTACCTGTGATACATGTCTACACTGGTTTTGGTCTGTAAATAGTGCATGGCATTATTAGGGGAAAACTGTTGACATTATAGCCATCTTTAAAAGGAAGATGGGAAAAGCTGACAGAAAGGAAAAGGTCCAGCACAAATCATTTCTGGATAAAATTGACCTATTCTGCTTTCGAAAAAACTGAACACTACTGCATTTTTAAAATCATAGCTATCAACAGAAAAAGATAGGAGAATGCTTTGAGAACTAGGAAGCCACAAGACAAAATACATTTAGTAAATGTTCAAGCTTACAATGGCACCGCAAAAAGTGATTTATGACCGCTTTTCATAGTTACAACCTTCACAGCATCCCCATAATCATGTGATCAAAATTCAGATGCTTGGCAACTGGTTCAGATTTACGACCATTGCTTTGTCCCAAGAGCATGTGTCCACCTTTTACAAACTTCCAACAAACCAAGCCAGATTCACTTACCAATTGAGTTACTAACTTATCAATGGCAGTGATTCACTTAACACCTAAGCAAGGTTGTAAAATGGGGCAAAACTCACTTAAATGTCTCCCTGAACAACATAAATGCTGGGCTCAATTGTGGTTGTAGGTCAAGGACCACCTGTCGTACTCAATTCAAAGAAAAATAAAAGTCGTATCAACATTCACCGAGAAAATACCATGACTGCAGTGAAAGGTTACTTGTTCAACACCCTTGTTCTCTCACTATTAAACAATTGCTCAACCGCAAACAAACTGGCAACTTTCTAGCGGGTTAACAAGGGTCAATGCCGCTTTGACTTTTGGCTAATTGCAGGGAAATAGAAAGCTTGATTCCTGAGATCCAAGTCTCAAGCCAACTTGAAAAGCATGTTCTCCAGGAAAGTGAGCTGGGCTGTTTTTTTCACAGTTAAGCAATTTACTGAAGGCTTTGTTTCTCTAGGGCAGTGGGTCTCCAACCTTGGCAACTTTAAGGCTTGTGGACTTCAACTCCCAGAGTTCCTCAGCCAGCAAATGCTTGTCTTGCATGCTTGGAAAACATTCCACAATAAATAAGTTGTTTTCCCAATGTATATTCAAGTCAAAGCTGGCTGAGGAACTCTAGGAGTTGAAGTCCACAAGTCTTAAAGTTGCCAAGGTTCTCCAGGAAGGTGAGCTGGGCTGTTTTTTCACAGTTAAGTAATTTACTGAAGGCTTTGCTGGCTGAGGAACTCTAGAAGTTGAAGTCCACAAGTCTTAAAGTTGCCAAGGTTGGAGACCCACTGCTCTAGGGCAGTGGGTCTCAGACTGGTCTCTTTTCATCCCAAAGGTGCTTTTTTCAAGAGCCAACTGGACTTTTCCCACAAAGTCCAGATGCCTCTTGAAAAGGCCCTTTCGGGACAACCATGATCTGGACCTGTGTTTCCCAACATTCCCAGCATTCGCTGGCTGGGGAATTCTGGGAGTTGAGGTCCAGACATCTTCAAGTTGCCAAGGTTGGGGAATTCTGGGCGTTGAAGTCCAGACATCTTCAAGTTGCCAAGGTTGGGGAATTCTGGGAGTTGAAGTCCAGACATCTTCAAGTTGCCAAGGTTGGGGAATTCTGGGAGTTGAAGTCCAGACATCTTCAAGTTGCCAAGGTTGGGGAATTCTGGGAGTTGAAGTCCAGACATCTTCAAGTTGCCAAGGTTGGGGAATTCTGGGAGTTGAAGTCCAGACATCTTCAAGTTGCCAAGGTTGGGGAATTCTGGGAGTTGAAGTCCAGACATCTTCAAGTTGCCAAGGTTGGGGAATTCTGGGAGTTGAAGTCCAGACATCTTCAAGTTGCCAAGGTTGGGGAATTCTGGGAGTTGAAGTCCAGACATCTTCAAGTTGCCAAGGTTGGGGAATTCTGGGAGTTGAAGTCCAGACATCTTCAAGTGGCCAAGGTTGGGGAATTCTGGGAGTTGAAGTCCAGACATCTTCAAGTTGCCAAGGTTGGGAAATACTGATCTGGACGACTGAGAAAGCTCCATACATACCTTCTTTGCATTTTTTTTTAAATGAGTCAGGACCCTCAAAGAGTTTTGCTTTAAGTAATTATGTCTTATCAATATTTACCCTATTAGGAATCAAAAGCAAAACCTTTGAAAGTATTTATTTATTTTTCACTTCATGGAACCCCCCCCCCTGAAACCGTGTCAGGGACCCCCAGGAGTCCCCAGTGACCCCTTGGGGGAACCCCTGCTTTATAGGGCACCCGATAGAGGTGCTTGAACCCCCCATTGAACCAGCGGGGAGACCACACACACAGACACACACACACACCAGACAGACAGGCGCCCACGAAGGTGAGAAGGGGCTGAAAAGGGACCGCTCCTAAGTGCGGATGAAGGGCGTGAGGCAAAGGCGCCTCTTCCTCCGAAGGAGCTGTCCCCGAGACCGGGGTGATGCTTTGCCCTCGGGCTGCGGAGAGGAGCCTTCGCGGGCTCTCGTCTCGCCGGAGACCAAGTTGCTCGGGACCTCCATTATTATAGAGAAAGCGGGTCTTTCTCTGTAGGAAAGCGGGGGGGACGGGGAACGCCGCCAGCCTCTCAGGGAGAACTCGCGGAGACACCTCACAGGATGCTGCCGCCTGTCCGCCCCCAGCCACTCACCAGGTACTCCGGGTAGTCGAACATGTAGGTCATGCTGCACCGGTTCTCCTCATACTGGAAGAAGACGTCGCGGGCTCCCAGCAGCACCAGAGCCGCCAAGACCCCGTGAAACAAAATCCCGGTCACCCTTCCCGCCGTCCACATGTCGTTCTCATCGGCGGCGGCCGCCCGGCTCTTCTCGCCGCCAGGGCCGCCTCTGCCCTCTCGCCGGCGGGCCACACCCGCCAAGAGGCGGGGAACCGCCCCGAGTGCCTCCCTCGCCGGGCGGGGCGAAGCGGTGGAAAAAGCTCCCGCCATGTTTGGAAGGTCGACCGAAAAAACTGCCTCAGGATTCCCGGGCGGGGTTCAAGGGAGCCTTTCCGCCCGCCATCTTGGGAAGGTCCCTCGGATCGGGTGGGCGGGGCGTGTAGGCCGTTTAGACGGCCGGTTTCTTTTAAAGCACCTTTGAGGCAACCGTGACTTGGATGGCTGCGAATCTCCATAGACCAGGGTTTCTCAACCTTGGCAACTTGAAGGTGTCTGGACTTCAACTCCCAGAATTCCCCAACCTTGGCAACTTGAAGATGTCTGGACTTCAACTCCCAGAATTCCCCAACCTTGGCAACTTGAAGGTGTCTGGACTTCAACTCCCAGAATTCCCCAACCTTGGCAACTTGAAGATGTCTGGACTTCAACTCCCAGAATTCCCCAACCTTGGCAACTTGAAGATGTCTGGACTTCAACTCCCAGAATTCCCCAACCTTGGCAACTTGAAGATGTCTGGACTTCAACTCCCAGAATTCCCCAACCTTGGCAACTTGAAGATGTCTGGACTTCAACTCCCAGAATTCCCCAGCCAGCGTTCGCTGGCTGGGGAATTCTGGGAGTTGAGGTCCAGACATCTTCAACTTGCCAAGGTTGAGAAACACTGCCATAGACTTTCAGCGGGGAAGATTTCCCCGGGGTCGCTAACGGGGAATCGGGAGGTCGGGGGGCCCCATTAGCAGCTGCGGAGGCTTGCATCTAATACCAATTTAAGCCCGTCTCATAAACGAGCCCGAACATGAAAAACGGGAAGGAGGAAGAGTTCCGACTATCGTTGGGAAATGAAGCCACATCTTTAAAAGATGACGTGAGCGGCTTGTTGGACGAAACGTGTATAATTGGATCATAACACTTATTTAACAATAAAATAATTAACACACACACACGAAAGAGTAACTCTTTGAACATCACACCCCCGAGCGAAGCTATTTGCTTTGTGGCTGCTAGATCCGGATTGCAAAGAATTCGGACAACCTGCTGGAGTTATCAAACTCTCAACTTCTCCCTGTCATCTCTTGGTCGTCTGGATTCAATCAAACCTGTTTTCCTCCTAATCTCTTACCGTCCAATCCTTCACCTGGCTATATAAAGCCACGTGTTATGTAGAAACTAAATTTAGTGGAGTTTAACCCAAATTAATCCTGGTGGTTTGCAACTTGTTGGCAGTAATATGAACAATGATCAATAGCAAAATCAAAGTTGAGGAAATGATAGGGGGAAAAAAGGACACAGGCTCACTGAAGAGATGCTGAGTCGCATCTGGAATAGATTAGTTGCTACATCATACTATGCTCGGCTAATAATCCTCAATTTACCACAAGTTAAATAATCCTCAACTTAAAAATGAGCCCAAAATTTCTATTGCTGAGCAAAACAGTTAAGTGAATTTTGCCCCATTTTATGATCTTTTCTGCCACAGTTAACTGAATCACTGCACTTGTAAGTTACTAATTAATTAATTAATTAATTAATTAGAATTATATACCGCTTCATAGGGCTTTCAGCCCTCTCTAAGCAGTTTACAATTTTTTTTTAGCAAATTGAGTCAGCAACTTGCCCCCACAGTCCGTGTCCTCATTTCACCCATCTCGGAAGGATGGAAGGCTGAGTCGACCTTGAGCCGGTGAGATTTGAACCGCTGAACTGCAGATCAGTCAGCTAAAGTGGCCTGCAGTACTGCACCCTAACCACTGCGCCACCTCGGCTCTAACTCGACACAGTTGTTAAGTGAATCTAGCTTCCCTATTGAACTTGCTTCTATCTCAAAAAGTGATTATATGACCCCAGGACACTGCAACTATCATAAATACGTGACAGTTGCCAAGTTTTCTAATTTTGATCACGTGACCATGGGGTTACTGCAACGGTATAAGCATGAAAATCGGTCATAAGTCACTTTTTTCAGTGCTTTTGTAAGTTTGAATAGTCACTAAGCAAATTGTTGCAAGTCATATGCAATGCATAATCAGATTTCATTTGCAACCTAAGTATATCTGTGTTCATACTATGCTGCATAATAAGACCAATTAAAAAAAATTACTCTAAATGCTCTCAAAGTAAGAACTGTTTGGATTTCATCAGATTAAAAGGAAATTGTGTATATGTTTCTACTTGAATTCTGCCCCCTCTTTTTTTTTTTCAAAAGATGCTTGAAGACATTCCACATTTTTCTTGAAACCTGTAAAACTTGAAATGCAAGTATCATGATGCAAAAATCTCTGCCCATCCCTTAGTTAACATTAGGACTGTTTAATAAATAAATGAAACACACATTCTCTGCTCATGTTCTTTATTTATACTGGATGCAACACACTCTCACTTACTGCAAGGGCAGGCGTCCTTTCTCTTTTGACATATGTGAAAGTTCAGGAATCAGGGTGAGGCAGAATATTTTGTAATTGAGAAAATGTCAAAAGATCATTGTTGTGCTGAAAAGTCAGATATTTATGATTTAGAAATACATTGATTCAGTCCCTGAATGAGCCAACCTCATGGCATTAAGAAAGGTTTGACTTTTTTTTCTCAAACCAGTATAGAAACATTATGTGAAAATGCTCTGTCTAAAAGAGCACTGGTGGTGCAATGCTTAGAAACAGTATTGCAGGCTAACTCTGCCCACAGCCTGGAGTTTGATCCTGAAGGACTCATAGTTGACTCAGCCGTCCATCCTTCCGACTTCAGTAACATGAGGATCCAGACTGTTGGGGACAACATGCTGACTCTCTAAACCACTCAGAGTGCGCTGTAAAGCACTATTGGGCAGTATATAAGTTTAAGTGCTATTGCTAAATTTGCATTGAATTATTTTGTTGTAAAAATCAAATACCCATGCTTCACATTTACAGGAAGAAATGAAGAAATCGGGCAATATAGGATGATAAAAAATTAATCTTAAGAGTTTAATGATACATAAAATTCCAATCATGAAAGTTAGAGACCGTAAATATAAAATTGTTTCTTACAAACAGTAAGTTTCTGTACAATTGGCTTATGTACCAAACGATTTGGTAATGCAAAACCATCCAACATTTCGCTTCTGGTAGCAGTCAGCTTGATGTCTTCTGGAAGCTTGCAAATAGTTTCCCTATTATTTACAGTATGTTTATCCCACCTCCAGTAAGCAAAGATGAGGCAAACTCGGTTAAAGTACTTTCTGACCAGGATGACAGGGGTTTCAATCAGACGTTTTTTTAGTTAAAGTCAAAGATGACAGTTAAAAATAGAAATCATATTTCAACAGATGATTTAAAAGAAAAAAACAACACCAAATAATAGAAGAAATTTTCCAGCAAATTATTCCTTTTTGGAAATGGTAGCTGTAACTTCCTTTCTTACATATTGACAATCCAATAATTAATTCATTATCGGCTTCAAGCAACTAAAAGATAGATTCCTATTCTTAATCTCTGACTTTCTCTGAATATAGCAATGATTTTATTAAATTATTTCAAAGACCTGTATAAAAGTGACTCAAAGTAGAATGTGGTCTATCCTTTTTATTTCCTGCAATTTACATGGGCATATTAGTTTTTGGAATACTGTAACAATTAGACTACAGCAACTTTGTCCACAACGGACCTTTAAGGACCAGACTGAAGGCCCAGTTTGTGCAAAATGCAGGGACCTCAGTGCTCATGGGTGTTTAGGGGTCCTTGTTACACCTTTCCTGAAGGCTTTGCACTGGCCTCTTATCAGTTTTGGCTTGTAATTTAAAGTAGTCTTAATTAATTAAAAAAAAACAGTTTCAACTTTGAATGGTTGTATGATCACAATGAGTTACAACCACAATTTTGGGCACAATTACAGTTGTAAATTGGTGGGCACATTGGCATCAGAAGTGAGAAGACATTAGGAAGATGGGGAGGGTACATATGAAGTGGTTGTTAGATAAAACTTCCCATCCAGTGTGGTAGCGTGGTTACAGAGTTGGACTAGCAGTGAGAAGGTCATTAGGTGACTTTAAGCCAGCCCAAATCCCAAGGTAATGGTTGTAGGGGAAACAGAAAGGAGTCTATGTAAGTCACATTGAGTTCCAGTACAAAATGTGGGATAAAAAGGAAACAAACAGAGGAGCAGCTGGATGGATCCTTTTGATTTTTGGAAACCATCTGGCAATGATGGAAGAGATCCATTGTCTGTCTCACCATTAGGCAATCAGTTTTATAATGGAGGACCCTGCAGACTTCTACAATGATTTTATAATTGTCAGTTGTTAATCTTTTCACTTGAGACTTATTTCTGGATAACACTACAATACTCAACTCTGGTTTCTGTACAGTTTACTACCTTTGCATAGTTATTGGAAATGGAAATGAGCAACAGGACAGAGCCATATAAATGCCTTTCTCCAACGATATTTAATTCCTCTCTAAAAATCCTTTCTCCCTTCATGCCTGCTCCTTCGAGAATAAGGAACAGGCCTTTAAAACTTTTACTGTACACCTCTAAGCAACTGAACTTAGTATGATAATTGATAGAAGTTTATAGAAAATGCTATTTTTTCAAGATCTCCAGAGTCATATTTGTTAAACCTGTGCTATAGAAGAAGACATTTTTATTTTTCAGGTAATTAATATCTGGATAGATAACTTTTGGACTACCATTTTATTATTTTGCAAAGTTTTTCATGAGTGATTTTGGGATATATCAGTCTCATTTATGCTATTCATAACAATTGCATTGCTTCATGTTTTTACAGTTTTAGATACATATTTTTATAATGTATTTTAAGCACTGTTCAGAAAGCTGTACTGACTAGTATTTTTCAGCAGTTATATATTTCTTATTTTTTACAGGCATTCAAAAACCTGTACAATGTAAAAGTACTGATGAATGAATTTGGGGTTGCCATGATATTTGTACTATTTATTTATAAAAATATTCATCTGAATGCATTTTAATATTACTGTAATTTTCAGATAAAAAAGTCCATTACAGTTAATACAACATTCAGTAGTTGAAAGGATATTAAACTTGAGTACACCCAGCCTATGGTTGAAAGTAATATTTCATATCCATTTTTAAAAGCACATAACGTAACATATTGGTTAATTTAAATTCAATATATTTTTAAATTTTAAAAAATTAGCAACAAACCATTCAACAATATTTCATACTGTTTATTACAAATATTTCATACAAAATGTAACACTGGCACCAGATTCATGACACCATGGTTTGTAAAGATATATTGCACATGCTAAAAGCATAAAATATACAGACAAAACTACAAAACATTAGATATTGGCTTTTTAAAATGTATGTCACTGCATTACAAACACGGATAGTTGCATTTAATACACACCCAAGATTGTCACCATTTTAAAACATCCTTCTCAATAACACTGACTTAAGGTTTGCTTTGTGTAATAAGAAAATGTATAAATTCCTATACAAATTTAGCATATTAATTTTATGTCAACGCAAATGTTTTTTTTTTAAAAAAACGACAAAGTCATAAAGCTTTGAAACGAAAACATATAGGTATTATATTGCTTCAGTATGACTCAAATGAAGGAAAAACATGTTCACAATAGTAGATATCCAGCATACACAAATATAAAAAGGCACTCTAAAAGTTTCTTACATTAGGAAACTCAGGTGCATTATCAAGTTTCTAAACAGAGAAGACAAGAAATTGAATGTACTCAATTCATAGTTAAATACAAAGGTTTGCTATAATAGTACCAAAACACAACATGGTGCCCTTTTAGTAGTGATACAGATATCCCCTGAGCTAGTTTATCTTAACACTTGAAACAATACAGATCAGCAAGGGGGTAAGTGCCATGCATTGTAACCTGGCAGCTGAAGTTTCACATGAATGGAGAACAAGCTGCTAACAGAGAACCATAACTATAGAGAAGTGCATGCGTTATTACTCACCTTCTAGATCATGCTTCTCAATCTTTATCAAATCAACACCACGGATGTCAGTAGAATAGAGTGCTTATCTTTTGACAAAAGCTAATCAAACAAATCAAAACAGGCCATAACTGACATTTATTACTATCGTTAAAATACAGTACCTTATCTGCTACTAAACCGTATTGCCATTTAGAGAAGAAAGCGATTGGAATGGAATCCATAGTCCAGTGACACTTACTGCAAATTTCCCATTTTAATTAAGATGGTTTTATTACTCTTTTACATGAAAGTAATACATATAAAAGAGATAGATAAGCATATATTTGGAAAAGATGGCCCTACAAATGAATATAGGTCTATTCAGAAACAAATTATTTTAAGTTCAAAAGATTGTATAGCCGGGGATTTTAGCCATATTGTCTTTTCAAGGCAGTAGGCTGGGATTGTTGATAGGACAGAAAGGCATAATGTAGTCTAAACTCAGGAACTCAGAACTATATTCTATTATATTTCTATATAGCTGTGCAGAGGATTTTAGCATAAAGTGTTGAAAAATGTATTTATAGAAGTCACTATCAAATTATTTGGGTGAGGAGATTATTGTACTGTGAATGATTCCAATGCTGTAGAAGATTTCTGTTTGTGTGGTGGATTGTCCTTTGACCTCTGTTCCCCAAATTTACTTTCCCCCTACCCTCCTGATGTTTTGTGGAGGCTGCGGTGGTGTGTGTATGTGTGTATTTATTGGTGACTAGCTTGATATGATCAGCCAAGAAGAAGGAAGAAGAAAATGAGACTTTTTACTCAATTCTACATGGAACATTGGCGTTTTGTTTCAAGTGATGTTTAATAATATTTAGTACTGTTCTAGAGAACTCACTTCAGTTATAAAACATTGCAGTACTAAGAAAGAAAACGTATAGATTTGTAAGTGTAGTTTGATTTCCCTGACTGTTTGGTGATCCTTTTTTTATTTTTGGTCATTCTGTTTATTTCATGTCTTCCTTCATAGCTATACCATTATAATCAAATGCACTGCTTTTCTTTTTTTGAAAAAAAAAAAAACATAACAGCAAACTATTGTTAATAGATGATAAGTAGGCTCCAGATGACTCACAACTATGAGGGCATCTCCATGCAACCACTGTTGTCATTCTATAAACTCAGAATTATTCGGCATCAACCTGTTATAGTCCTGACCTCAGCTGCTGAAAACCCCACATGAGTTGATTAACTTTCTTTCTAATGGACCAACAGGAAAGTACCAAAAATGACATTCAGATTGTTTCCCCACCTCCTCAATTTCCTTCCATGCTTTCCTTTTCTAGAAAAGCAGAAAAAGAGAAAAAATGAGAGACAGTGGAAAAAAAACATGCACAAGAATGTAAGGCCTTATAGCTGGAGCTGCAAAGCCACATTTCTACAACACTAAAGCCTGGCAAAAGGACATGATATGATAGTGCTATGGAAGCTTAGGAGTTATGGGAAAATGTGAGGTGAGAGTTCCCACCCACAAGAATACAGCCTGTTCCCAAGCTCTAATGTGAAAAGTGGAAAATTAGGGAATTCTCTGGGGCTACAGCTGAGCTCTGCTACCTAATAAAAATCATAATGTGAAATTATAGAGTGTGGGTCCAATGCATGAAACCTCTCGGTTCTTCTATATCAGAATTTATTAAAGTGTGGTCTTAGGGGCCTTGAGTGGGGGGTGTCCCCTCAAGTCTATAAAATCAAAATTATTTGCCCACCTGGATTGAAAAACAATACAGTATTAAAATCCCATCAACAATCATGAGAAGCAAGAGTGTCAATTTTAATTCTTAATATAGTAAAGATAGATAAATATAGTCCATTCAGCCAAAAGTTCTTTTGGAGTCTTCCATGATTTTCAAAAGAGGGAAGAGATCCTGAGATATTTAAAAAAAAAAAAAACCACTGTTCTATGCCAAAAGATTTTAACACAGAGAAATTACTCAACATTAGCCTTTTCTTCTTAAAGCACATTTAGAACATACAGTAATCTCTCACTTCCTGAAATGCTGTATAATTGGGCTACTATGCTCTATAAAGTATTCTAATTATTGGTTCATTAATAAAGTTTGTGACTTGTTCAGCCCTGGGTGATATCCAAGTGAAATTTTTGCTGAACAGTCAAGAAAATAAAGTGATCTTTCTACATTTTCCTCATTTCTTTCATTTCCTTTTCTTTTAAAAAAAAAATCAACTACCATGTAAAACTACTTTTTATAAATGATTAAGATCTTTCTCCTGGGAAGCATCCATAGATTCACTGCAAAACTTTAATTGTGGGTTTTAAGGAACATCCAGTAGTCCTCAGAATTTAACAAACACCTTAAAATCCACGACAGGATTTAACATCCTCCATATTTAATAGGAATCAAGGCAATAACTACTGAGGGCCCCTATATTATAGTTCCTAGTCATGTACAAATATCATTTAAAAATACATATATGCTAATATTGTAATTTCAAAATGTGAGCATAAATATTGCCTTTTTCTTAAAAACTCGTAATTACCATTTTGTATTTTAGAGGTCCGTAACAATTTATACACACTTGCGTTCTTAAGAAAAATAGTCTCTTTTTATTTTATCCTTGCTACAGAATGCAAATTGTAGGATGAAAAACTTCTCTAAGATCTGGTTGAAAGTCTATATCATGATGGAGAATTTTGTTAATAATCATGGATCAAATTGGAAAACAACTGGAGAATATTTTATTACCCTAAATCACGGGTGTCAAACCTGCGGCATCACCTTGTCGTCACGTGATGTATCAAGACTCCTCCCCCTTTGCTAAAATGGGTGGGCATGGCCAGCACATGACGCATCTGGCCCGCGAGCCGTGAGATTGACACCCCTGCCCTAAATTCAAATAGAGCTTGGGGTAGTAAATGTTCCTAGAATAGAAGTGCCTAACTTTGTGCTTATTTATATTGTGGGAGAAAATTTAATTTCTGATATGTTAATCAGTAGTTGGGACAAAAAAAATCAGTCATGTGGCAGAAAGATCAATTGATTCATGGGGATATTTCTGATCCTAGTTTTTCTTTTGGTATTTTGCTGGGAATTTTTCCTCTCAATACACTGGCTGGGAGTTAAAAAAAGGAACAACTGAGAGTTTCAGTCAGTGTACTGTTAGTGGTACCTTTTCGTTAAAGGCATTTTTGTTTGCGAGTGTAACTACAAAATGGCTGAAAACTGAGGAACATTGTCACCTGTCTGAGAATGAAGAGTCCCCTACGAGGATTACATTTTAGATATGTGCAAAGCATTTTGAATTTGTAACACTTCTTCAAATACTGGTACAGCGCCGTACAGAACAGTTTCAGTGAAATCAGCACAATATTGTGCAGACACAGTTGTTTCAAATTGGAAATGTTTCATAACGTCCATTACAATGCAAGATGTCTGGTTTCTATTTTTTTTGCAATGTATAGCCCAGAATGAAAATACATTTGACTTAGATAAAGGTGCAGTCTCAAGATGGAAGTTTTTCCCGGCAAATCTTGTTTATAGAAGCAAAGAGAAACTTCGTTATGTTTTACTGATCATCCAAGAATAAATTCACATATTCTGTCTTTAACGTACTTTGACATATAGCAATGAGTGGTTATGTTAAATTATTTCAAATATCTGTGTAGAATAGATAATAAAGCAGCAGATAGTCTACTATCTGTTCTGTTTCAGTTTTTTTTTAAAGTATTTTGCTTCCATAAACAAGGAAGGACACATCCCCCTTGATTCCACAATTCTCCTTTAGAACATTGACAAATTTTCACCACCATCCTTTTAAAGACTAAATCACACATTATTTTTTTCCTTTATATGTTTTCCTCTGCTCTGCCAACAAATAGTATGCAATATACGCCTCCACTGCATTTGACAAAATATGCATGAAACTATTCCCAGCTGGCTGCATAAGAGCTGAAAATGATAACTCTGTGCATTTGTTCCATCAAACCCAGCCTACTAAATTTGCTTAAATTCATAGCTAGTAACACATTATAGAATTAAGAAGGAGGACAAACCATGGTCAATTTTTTCTGGGCACTTGTTTCATTTCAAATAAATATAAACACATTTAACATTACAAGTACGAACACTAGTCTGGAAAAATAAACTGTGATCAACACATCATCATCATTGGTTACAAATGTCAAAGTATCTACTTAGAAATAACCCAAGACTCTTAATTCCAGAAAACACTATTTGTGCATTGGTGATTAGAAAAGTTACTTGATTTTTTTTTTCCCCCCTTGCATTATTAAAAAAATAATAAAGTCTTCTGAAGCCTTTTGGTCCTCGTGGTATAAGCTGGTTAGTTCTTTATATTTTAAGAGTCTCACTCTTCTTTCTGTACACCTTTCTCGGGCGAGGAAAAGGGTCCGTTTGACCTAGAAGCTTTGGCAGAAGGAGTAGATATTCGTAATGCAAATGTTTAAAAAGTAAATTGATGCCAACTGTTTAGTACAGTTCCCTTCTGTATGATTACTTAACTTTTCCACTTTATGTTTTGGTTTTGTCTCCTGTTTGCATCTTAGCACAGCAATGATAAATATGAAGGACTGTAATCTATCTCGTTGTATACTTCCCAAAAAAAGTCAGACAACGCGTATGATAAAAATCACATTACACATAAAGATAACAAAAAGTCAATTCAAATGAGCAGGGTGAAACATTTAGGTGCATTAGGCATTATATTTAGGACTGGTTTTTTTCCTAAAACAAATAATTGCTAGACAGCACAGGTAAGACAAGTTCCCAAGGATCCGTACTTGGAGAGTGCAAATAAAGCATGCATGCTTGTGCTGAATGGTAACAAAAATAAGGCAAATCTCATCTGCCTTTACAATAATCTCTTTGCTGCAGCCGCAGGTGGGTATGTTGTGATGAGGCAAACAAGATTTAGATCCTAATGATTTTAAATTGCAAATGGAAGCAGCAAATACCTATTGTTTTAAAACACCTATTGGGTATACACTGTGATGAATTTAGAAGTCTGGATTGCCACAGAAAATGGTGGTGTTGGCGGTATTTGTTCAAACCCAAATCAAACTATGTGGCTTTACCTTTGGTTTTTATAACAAAAGTACCTAAAAATGAAGACTATATATCTATACAAGAGATACTAGATATGGGAAGGTCTTCTGACAATCCAGAAGCACCCTACTTGAATAATGACTTTATATCAGCAGTTTAATATAGCTAACATATTAATATAGACATAACAGTTCCCTGTTTACTTGTGCTGTCAAAACAGAAAAAGGCAGCTTCTTTTTTCTGCATATAATAGGAGGTAGAGACTTCCAGGGGAGCCCTTAGAATTTATGGAAAGCACAGTAGTGCTGGAAGCAAAACATTATCTAGAGTGCACTAAAAAAAACAACAAAATCCTTAAATTTTCTAAAAGGCTCTATTTAATTGCAAATTTTAGTCTTTGCTGTTCTCAATTCATAAATGAAGGTGAGGTGAAATCCAGGTGTTTCTAAAGAAAATTTCAGATTAAATGCAAATGCAATCAAGGAAGGGGCACTGAATGTTAAAAAGTCAAAAGGTTTCGGAATCGGAATCATTGTCATTGTATCCATTTTCTGTTCCTTCATCATTCATTAAGGTTTTACTATATGAGTCAAGAGGGTTGCTCATATTGGAGCTATTGCAGAGAAGAGTCCTACTCAAGTGGTCTTTTTTAAAAGAAACGAAGTTGAGCGGCGTCATTGTACTGGAAGGAGAAAAAGGCATCATGGTAGCCAAAATGAGTGCCAGGCAGTCAGCTACGTCTTTGTTAGGAGCGCAAGCCAGGGCTGGTGTATGACCTGGGCACAAATGCAGACAAAGCCATGGTTAGTACTAAGGGAACTAGGAAAAGATCTGAGCATTCCTTGGATACATCTCCAGATGAACTCACAGCTAGGAGATGTATGTTTAGTCACCATCACAGCAGACAAAGCCAGGGTTACTTTAAAATTAGACATGCTGGGAAGGTACATAATTCACAAAGTGGTTCTCATAACAAGCACTACTTAATAAAAAGCAAAAAGGCAACTTAAATTATCCACAAAATGAAATAAAAACAGGTAAGACCATGGTCCTGGAGGACAACGTGAATCAATATGAGCCAAGACACTGTTAGACTTAAGTCACAAGATAGAGGTTCATGTAAGAGTTATTCCGAGAGCAATAGCTTTCACTCAAAAGAAACTGGGCGATATTTAAGAAAACAAATTAGTAATATAGATTATTGCATTTTTACAAAAAAAAAAAAATCTGATTAGCATTAATGTAGCGGATGATTAATTCTGCAATATTTTAGATGAGAAAGTTAAATAAATAATCAAAATATTCAATTTAGCTAAATTCAATCATGTTTATTAAAATGTGACAGCCGAGTCTCTCTCTGTAGGACAAGCAATGTGCTCTTTACTATATATTGGATATTAAGATAGGGAAATCTTCTCTCGTAGGGAAAATGAAAAGTAGGTGGCCTCTTAAGAAAATAGTTAGTTCTTTCCTTCTGCTTATATGTTTCTAAAATATCAGGGAAGCTTGTTGGATATTCCATGACAAACAGCATCACAGGAATTGGATGTCAACACACACCACACACACACACACACACACACACACACACACACACACACACACACACACAGAGTCTTTTTTAAAAGCCTCTTCATAAGTTCTGCACTGTGCAATGAGAAGAAGGCTTGATATCTTTCCACATAGAAGAGAAATAAATATTAACAACAACAGGAACAGCAACAATCTATAGAAAAAGACATTGGTATTTTTTTTTCTGCATAGGCAATACTTTCCTTAGTTTAAACACAGTGCAAATGAGACTAGTTTCCCTATTAGGTCATTCCATAGATTCAGAAATTGAAATCAAAAGTTTTCACTTCTGTTCTTGGTTAAATGTAGCTTTCTAAAGCAATGTTTAATATTAGTTTAATATTAATATTAATATTAGTTTAATATTAATATTAGTTTAATATTAGTTACTTTTGCTGAAGCAGATGAACTTTTCAGAATTCCTTGTTGCTAGACAGGAAATAGGAAGACTACTCAGTGGTAGGGGGAGAATAGGTTCATTACATTTCACTAACCGAATGAATGAAGACTAAACACAAATGTTATGGGCCAATTATTGTCGATATCCCAATAATTATTGTGGTGCACTAAATGCTAGATTGTCTATTTAAGATATGATATTTTAAAAAAATCACAGCTTTTAGCAAACCATCAACGTGCTATGAAAGTGCAAAAGAGATGTTCATAAACTACATATTGGCTAACACCCCTTCCCCGCGAATACACCTACTATTAGTGGATTGCCTTTTATACACACACACACGTAATATGGAAATTGATATGGTACTTCAGTAGTGGGTCGCCAATTTTGTTACTATCGGTTCAGGCACACTCCCATGTGTGTGTGTGAGACACTTCTGCGCTTGCACAGAAGCATCCAGGTAGGTGGACGAAGCCTCCCACCGCTGCTACTACCAGTTCGGCCGATCCTGGCCGAACCGGCAGCAAACCACCTCTGCTGTACTATTACTAATAATTTATTTAGAATATGGATTTCCATGCAGCATTGTTATTTAATGGATGTTTTCTATCTGCTATGAAAATAAAGGGAAGCTTCAGAAGACTTCTGAAGCCATACAGATGCAATTTCATTTTAATTCAAACACTGTATCTGTATAAATAAATGGCTCAAAACCATTTTCCAAGCAAGAGTAGCAGCACTAGATATATATCACACAATCAGAGGAACAAGTGTGCATGTGTAATGTCTAGTGGAATACATGCCTTGTGTTGGATGCTTATTAGCTGCTTGCTGACTTTCCGAACCATTTTGCCTGTGAGGCTTTCACATACAGTATGTTAAATGAGGATATAGTTAAAAATTAGGTTATAGGCTTTGCATTCTTCCATAAAATGAATACATTTAAAATGCAGCCCTCTTCCAAGAGTTCTGATGCCTTTATAAAACTAGAAAATTTTAAGTTTTGTTACTTTACACAAGGCATTGTTAACAAAACGTTGCAGGTGAAATAATAATGGGACTTGTTTTTATATAATAGTTTATTAATAGAACTGTGTTTGTGATAACACAAATTCTATTTTTGCAATTTGGAAATTAATAACCACTGTCAGCAAGCTTACAAATATTTTAGAAACACATATTCATATGTAATGAATAATGGCTGCTAATTTGTTGTTCATAAATTATAATATGAATATCTTCACTTACCATTTTCATCTACTGCCTGTACACATGCCCCCTTTGCTAACAATTCCTCAACTACCATCTTCAAGCCATTCTGTGCAGCAATATGAAGAGGTCTAGAAAATGTAATGTCTAGATTCAGTAGGTTTGATGTATTTCAAAAAGTCTATTAATAATACTATGCAGTTTGTTCAAGTGCTTAACTACATTGAAACACTCTGAACTCTGGTTGCAAACTGCAAAAGTATAAATTATGTAACACTTTACTTTTATCAAAATTGTTAAATAAAAATACATAGTTAATTAAAATTATACTCACGTTTGCAATGCATTGTTTTTTGCATTAATAAGGCTCGGTTCTTGTATCTTGTCAAGTATCAACAAGGCACATTTTTCATGACCCTGGAAAACAAACACACACTATATCTTAACTATATTTGGAACATTCTGGAACACATATGTTTTTAAATCTGACTTTAGTTAATTATTAAGGAAAGTCTAGCACAGTGTTTCTCAACCTTGGCAACTTGAAGATGTCCGGACTTCAACTCCCCAGAATTCCCCAGCCAGCGAATGCGAATGCTGGCTGGGGAATTCTGGGAGTTGAAGTCCGGACATCTTCAAGTTGCCAAGGTTGAGAAACACTGGCTCTAGCAGATGTGAGAACAGAGATTTCCATCTGAAAACTTTGGAAATGCATTAAGATGAAAGAATGAGATGCTTTTATTGAAATGTATTTATTAGTTTATTAGAATTTTTCATTCCTTCTAATGGTAGAACTTGTAGCCTGTCTAAATTTCCCTCGTCTGCCAGTGATGTACTGTGGGTGGGGGTTGGGGAGACAAACAAGCTACAAGTTCTACAGTAGAAGGAATGAAAAATACTGAAAGGCCACCTAATTTGTCCAAGCTTCCTAAATGCATACCGCTATTGTTATTGCATACCTCTTAAGTCACCTGCCCCTTGTTTTCTACTTAGCCAAAGTCAACACACTGCATATGGGGGTTGGGGTGGGAATACAATCAGTTACAGCAAATCATAATATTCAAGCAAAGGGAAAATGATATAAACTGTTCTTCAGGTTGAGAGAGTTTTCCTTGCTCTGTAAGGTTCCTCTGTTACCATTCCTACTGTTGACTGACTCAGTAATGTCTGACTGAAAGAAAACCCAAGAATTGTAAAAATACTGCTATAAAGCTGGATTGCTGTTGTTTTTTTTAAAATTCACTTTACCTTACTTTATCTTATTTAAAATATCTCTTTTGGCACTCATCTTAAACACAATTCACAACAATAAAACAAATAGCCATACAATCATAATCATAAAACCATAAAATCAAATAACAGGAATTCCCTAAGATAAGACAGAGTAATTATTGCTCACTGTTTGCAGGATTATTTCCCTTAAGAATATAATAGTGAAGACTCACAGGAGCTGCTAAGTAAATATATAAAAAAACTATATTCTAAACTTTTATCACTTGTTTACATCTTACACCAATAGAACATTCAATTTTAAAAATGCAGTATTATAGGGATCTTTCAAACTGTTAGCAGACAAGTCAATCTTTTTCAAAATCTGCCATTCTGTTCTTCTTTATTTCTTTTAGCCTCACTTCACTACCCCAGACACCGAATAATTCATAACCAAGAGGAAGAGTAATTATCATTGGATTGTTTTAAATCTCTCCATTTTTCTTACTGTCATTTTTATTAATACAAAATTTGGAAGTACCCCAGGATTCTGGTGATATTTAACTACCACTGATTACTAGGAAAATAATTTGCTATTAAAATGTGCAACGCATAATATGGATGTCAGTTCTTGTGGGGATCAATCAGTATGGCACAAGATTGTTGAATTTCAGTATTGCCATTTCCAGGGCATAGAATATACAGGTAGTCCTCATCCTCCAGTTGCCTTGTTTAATGACCACTCAAGTTACAAGTGGTATACAAGTTTTACAACCAATCCTCACTTTTACAACTTTCTCATCATATGGTCATGTGATCACCAGTTGAGGTCTTTGCAACTGGCTTGTAACAAGAAGAGTTAATTATGTTTAAGTTTACTTTATTGTCATTGCACCTCGTACAATGAAATTAAATGCCATCGTCAATGTACATTATACATAAAACATAAAACATAAACACACATCCTTCACATTCTATCTGTACAATTGAATTGAAAACCCTGTAATATTGCATTAATATTGCACTATACAGTAGAATTCAATATAGTTACTGCTCTGGGATAGAAGCTGTTTTTCAGCCTATTTGTCTTCGTTTTTATTGGCCTGTATGATCTGCCAGATGATAATAGTTCAAAAAAAGGGTGCCTAGGATGAGATGGACCTTTGAGAATGTATTGAACTTTCTTAAGGCAGCAGGAGCTATAAAACTCTTCAAAGGAGGGTAGAGGGCAACCAGTGATCCTCTGGGCAATCATGTTAACCCTCTGGAGCGCTGTCCTATCTGCCACCGTGCAATTGGCAAACCTTACACCGGTGCAGTAAGTTAAAATGTGGCACGACAAAACCGCGCTCGTCAAAATAGCGGTGATTAAACCGCGTCACTAAAGCCGTGACGTCATCACCACGCGTCATCACCGCCGCGACAACAGCGCGGTGACAGAAGGGCGTTCTACATGCTTCGTTCTTTGCCTCTGTACCTCCAAAGGTAGCCCTCCTCCTCCAGCTGACAGCGGCAGCAGGCACGGGGCAAAGTGGGCTGCCCAGCAGCAGCAGCCCGCGGGAAGGGTCCAGCTCAGCCGCGGGGGGCAGCAGGAAGCCCACGGGGGGCCCAAGCGGGGCTGCCGATGCCGCCCACCCTGCCTCTTCCTCCGGGGGAAGTGGCGGTGGCGGAGGACGCGGCAGCGGCGGCGGCTGAGGCTCTCCCGGGGCCGGCAAAGCGGGGCAAGTTGAGGAAGAAGAGGGCAGCCTGCCTCCGCCGGGCAAGCCCATTTCATGTAATGATCATGGCACTTAGGGACAATTACCAGTCCCTGTTGTGATTGCTAAGTAAGCACTACCTGAACAAACAATAAAAATGTACTTTTTTAAAATGAGAAAGGGCAAATTCTGTTAAATGTTTTGATGAGGATTTATTTTAACCAAACTGTTTCCTCATCATAGTTTCATTTAGTTTTGTGCATTGTATTTTAATATAAAGATTTATCACATTCATGAAATACATATATTGAAACTAGTATGTATTGGTTGCTGCAAGTCATATGATATATTAAAAAACTATATAACCATACACTTTGTACTAACCCTGATTCATGCAGCGCTTAATTTACCCATTAATTATTTACTCTCTAATGTAAGTGTCAACATCTGACATATTTTGCACACTTCTGAGGACATGCTCACACAAACAGAACCAAACACAAATTTAAACATACTTTACTGCTAGCCAAGTGCAATGATGTATTCAAGTCATTATCCATCAAGGTTAGATCAGCCTTAGCACTGTTCACCAAAAAATCTAAAATACCAAAAAAACAAAATATTCCATAAATTTACATCCATAACACAAGTTCAAGTATCTTCAGACTCTTCAGATGAAAGTTTACACAATAAATTAATAAGAAAAATAAAATTGTAGTAAAAGAGATCAAAGCAAAATTCAATAAAGTTGCAACATAAAGCAATGTTTCCCCCCAAATTATTTAAAAAGCACAGTGTAGTTATTCTAATTTTCCTTCTTAACTGATCTTCTGTAACATGAAAAATGCTGGAAGAAACTGTAGGAAAGGTAGGATCACAAATGGTGAATGATATTGTCTGGATCATGATTCTGTGGCTTCTTCCCCAAACCCCCAAAACTTTAACCTTACTCTGTCTACTGTTGATCTCACCCCATTCCTAAGAGGTCTGTAAAGGGCATGCATAAGCGCACCAGCGTGCCTATCGTCCTTATCCTAATGTTCCCTTTTATTCGTATCCATTTCAGGTATTCATAATCATGTTTATCCTTATATCTGTTATCCAATGCATGCTTGATTAAATAATAAATGAATGAATGAATGAATGAATGAATGAATGAATGAATGAATGAATGAATGAATAAATAAATAAATAAATAAATAAATAAATAAATAAAATGCTTGTTCCAGGATGTCACCTTGGGTTAGAATGATGAATGGGCTCCGGGTGTTATGAGAAATATCGATGGAGGGTTTTCATCACTATTTCTTTTGCTAGGGTTATTTGGTACTGAATTTTGTTAAGCTGTCCAAAGTCATTTGGAGTGGGCAGCTTACAAATTCAGTTGCTCAAACGATCAATTTTTATTTCATATTTCATGTTTTTTTTAAAAAAAAATCTGAATTCTGAACATCCATAAGCCTGTATGGTAAACAAATAGCGTGACATAATTTCTTCTAAATTATTTTAGAGAGAAATTTATTTATTTATTTATGCAATTAATTAATTAATTACATTTATTTGCCACCCTTCTCATTTCAAAGCAACTTTGGGAGAGTTACGCCTTTAAAAGCATTAAAAGCATAAAAGATACATCTCTATAACAATAAAAATGGACATTACAATGAAAAATAGAGTTATAGTTAAAAGATGGGAAGGGAAGGAACAGGTTGTACAGAGGGGGAGGTGATGAGCCTGTTAATTCATCAACCATCTACAGTATGATGTTCTCCCACTGGTGTCCAAGCCATCTGGCATAGCCAGATTTTCAGGATCTTGCAAAGTTCAGAAGGATGAGAGCCCATCTTACTTCAGGGATAAGATGTTCCAAAGGACAGGAACAATTGCAGAGAAGGCTCTTCTCCTGGACCCCATCAGCTGGAATTCCTTGACTGATGGGGTCTGCAGCATGCCTCCTTTGCCGATGTGGATGGCGCAGGCCAGCCCCAATGGGTGAGACAGTTCCTCAATAAACTGAACCCATGCAGGGCTTTAAAAGTAATAACCAACATCTTGAATTGCACCCAGAAGCAAACTAACAGACAATGCAGCTTGGTATAACACGGGCCCCTCTCGGGGTGCCAAGAACTACCCATAGTGCTGCACTGTGCACCAGTTGAAGCTTCTGAATTTCTTCAAGGGTAGCTCCATGTAGAGTGCATTGCAGTAGTCCAGACTAGAGATGACCAGGGAATGACTCTTTAACATTTCGTTGCTACTATTCCAAAATAATAAAGTAACATTCTTATATTACTGATGTTTCCCTCATCTGTTCTTTCCTAATAGCATACTACAGAGGATGGGAATTTTATATTCTACATTACTCAGAGGATCACTTGATAATGAATAATTAAAATTGTATTTAAGAATGACATTATATGAAAAGTTTCTCTTTTAAAAGGTAGCATATTTATTAAAGACAGGCAAGTAGATAGGGAATTTTAAGATGCTCAACTGCTGATATACCATATTTTTCGGCCTATAAGACATACTTCTCCACCCCCAAAAGTTGGTGGAAATGTCTGTGGGTCTTACAGAGCAAATGTTGCCAAAGTCCCACCCACCTACTGGCCCCCACTCTTCGGCCTCTGCCTCCCAGCAATTTGCCTCCTTGCAACTAACAGCCTGGTCAGCTTCAGCACAGCCTGATTTAGCATGAGCAACTGATTGGTGGTTGGATCAGCCTCCTGGAATACAGCTGAACAACTGTTCCAGGCTGTAGGGATCGCCAGCACCCAACACCGCTGCCCATCGCAGCCTCTGTGCGCCCCATTTTCAGGCTCCATGCACCCCGTTTTCATACTTTGTGCATCCCATTTTCATCCGGTTCCAAGCGGCGTGGATCGCTGATTGGTGGCAATGGCGCAGGAGTGGGTTCCTGCCGGTTCTAACCGGTTCGGTAGAAGAGATTCCACAAATCTACCATGTGGTTTAGAACCCGTTCCACCAGTGGAACAGTACCGGAACGCCTGCCCCGGCACCCTCGCTCACTCGCTCCCCCCAGCCCATCCGGTCACCGCTTGTTCGCTCGCTTCCTCCACCCGTCCACACTATGCTAGCCCCGCCCACCGCTCAGAGTGGCTGGAGTCGCCCCGCCCACCTCTAACAGCCCAATTAAAAGCGTGGCACGAACGGCCCACTTACCTCTGTCGCGCCATTGCTTGCTGATCATGTCCTCGCTTCGCTTCACCTTCACTGCTGCTATTGCTGCTTCCCTCAGGTAAACAACTAAGCGCAAGGGGCAGCGTCGGCAGCGAGAGGCTAGGGTATACCAGCCCATGGCTTTCACGAAGGAAGGCGTTCCTTCGGGAAAGCCGTGGCCTTGCGTATGCCGCATGGCTGAAAGGAGTTTGGGGGGTGGCGGTGGCGGTATGCGAGACGGGCCTTTGCGAAGGAAAGGCTTCCTTTGAGAAAGCCGCGGCCTCGCATACACCACGTGGCCGAAAGGAGGTTGGGGTAGGTGGTGGCGGCAGGCTGCGGTACGCGAGACCGGGGCCTTCGCAAAGGAAAGCCTTCCTTCGTGAAAGCTGTGGCCTCGTGTACGCTATGTGGCTGAAAGGAGGTTGGGGGGTGGGCGGTGGTGGCGGGAAGCCAGCTGCAGCGGCCTGCAGCGTCTCTGCGCTCTTGGCAAGTCCAGGGATCCTTTGGGGCCTTCATTCCAGACGATCCCCGAGCTCGTTTAGACCGCAGGCCCGTGTGGCGCTCGGCTGAGGCCTTCCTTGCAACCCCTCACACCCAGTCCACAGCCTCGCCTGGTTGGCTAAGCCTGCCAGGCAGCGGGCCTAGCTGACTGGGTTGTATCTTGTCCCTTCAGTCCAGCTTAACTGCTGCCTCGTCGCCTGCATGCTCCCTGCATCCATCACATTGGAGAGCTGCTGATTCTGCCTTCTGGTAAGTGATCTGTTTTTTTTTTCTTTATGCTTTTAATGTTTTATTTATAAAGAATATTTTATTTATT
Organism: Thamnophis sirtalis; assembly: GCF_051295495.1. Classification (NCBI taxonomy): domain Eukaryota; kingdom Metazoa; phylum Chordata; class Lepidosauria; order Squamata; family Natricidae; genus Thamnophis; species Thamnophis sirtalis. The sequence continues at coordinate 9,500,450 of NW_028261381.1, read as the reverse complement.
GTTTATAGAATATTTTTAATGGTTTTATCTTAATTTATTATGTATAGAATATTTTAAATGGTTTTATTTTAATTTATTGTGGATAGAATATTTTTTAAAGAGACAGACCATTTTACAAAATATTCTATCCACAATAAATTAAAATAAACCATTTAAAAATATTCTATACACAATACTTTTAAATGTGTTGTGTATAGAATATTTTTAAATGGTTTTATTTGGTACATGGTTTGGGAGATGTGTGTGTTTCTGTAGTGAATTCACTACAGAAATAAACATAAAATCTCGCAAAGCTGCCTTGCACCAACCTGGCCTGCCCATAGAAAAGCAGCCACTTTGAGACACATAAAATTTATAACATTTTTTTTTGCTCTTCTATGGGCAGGCCAGGTTGGTGCAAGGCAGCTTTGCGAGATTTTGTGTGTTTCTGTGTGATACCTGGTTGTTGAGGTAATTGTGAGGTGGTTGCTTCTTGCAGCAATAACCAAGTGACTCCATGGCTGTTTTCATATGTTGAGTTGTGCTGCTCTGTGAGCTCCTGCAGCTTGATGGGTTTTGCTGGTTTCTGATTGCTCTGTTTTTGTTTTCCTATTTTCCTGCGTTACTCTTGGTCCCAGTTCTTTTGTCTTTCCTATCCTGGGGATTATTATTGCCAGGAAACAGGGAGCCAGGCAAGCTATTTGTCTTAATGGGTGTATTTAAATTTTACCTTTCAGATGGTGTTTTGTCTTGTGATTTCTGGTTCTGTGAGCTTCCTGGCACTGTCATTTATAACTTCCCACAATGCCTTGGTGGTTTTTATTCCAGTGGCTTTGTCTTTCCTGTCCTTAGGATTAGGGGAAAAACTGGTTTCATCTGCAGTCTTTTGTGGGAAAACTGCTATTCTTTTGGTCTTTTCCTGGCGCTGTCATAGTTTGGGTGTGTAATGTCCCGCAGTTATCTACACATTAATAATGATCAAGTACTAATAATATTTCCTTATACATTTTAGTGACCTTTCCTTACATAATTGGTGTTTTCTTTCATACTTTTAGATTTCTAATTTCTGTTTCTGTTAGTTAGCCATTGATAAAACAAACTCCACGTGAAAAAATATTCGAAGCCACCTTGATTTAATTGTCAATTTATTCATTCCTGCACATTCTAATGTTTATTCATTTTCATATCTTTGTTTTTTCACTGTTGTGCAAACACAATTCCAGCAGCTGTTAACATGTGTAAAATTAAATATGTATTGTATTCTCTTTGAAATACCCAACAAAATATTATTGGTTTTAAATCCATATCTTGCTTTACAATTGCTTCTAACCATGACACCACTAACTCTTGAATAGCTACTTGGTCCAACCTAAGTACTGAACCTAATTCATTTATTCCTGTTTTTTGAACTGAGGAATAAATGTCAGAAAAAGAAATCTGTATTGCTTTGTGAATCTACCTATGACATTCATTCTTGATCTAACTTCTTAGATGAAAAACTATATCTTTCCTGTTTGTTGGGGGACATCCTTCCTGAAAAGACTGTACATTGTTGGGTGAAAACAGAGGTCCCTTCTGTTACCTGTAGTGTAGACCTCAGCTTACAACCACAATCAAGTCCAATATTGTTTTATTTCTTTTGCAGTTAGTATTATTTAACAGGATGAAGAGGCAACAGAGTATGACCGCTAGGACAGTCATCTTTCCTATGTAAGTAGCTGTTTTATTGCTTTGTGTGCTGTTTTCATCCTTAATGTGGTAGTGCATGCAATTAAAGTCTTCCTTTCTGTGTCTCTTTGTGCAGGCCATTCATTGGAGCAAGGTGGCCAGTCGGTGATGTTGAAGACACACAAAAGGACAGTCATCTTCCTTTTCTATTATTTTGTGTGCTTGTTTCATGCTAATGTAGTGTATGCAATTGAAGAGATCATTTGTGTGTCTCTTCTTTGTGCAGGCTATTCATTGGAGCAAGGTGGTCAGTGATATTAAAGACTGGCAAGGACAGTCATCTTCCTTCTGTAAGTAGCAGTTTTATTGTTTTGTGTGCTTGTTTCATTCTAATGCAGTGCATGCAAATTGAAGAGTTCATTTCTGTCTCTTCTTTGTGCAGGCCATTCACTGGAGCAAGTGTGGTCAGTGATGTAGAAGACCGGCAAGGACAGTCATCTTCCTTCTGTAAGTAGCTCTTTTATTGTTTTGTGTACTTATTTCAATCTTATTTAAGTAGTAAGTTCACAAAATGATAAATTTCCTTTTTTATATCTTCTTTTTGTAGATCATTCATTGGGGCAAAGAATTCAGTGACATCATCTTGGCCACTCCCACCTGCTCACATGACTGCCAAGCCACTCCCACTGGTCACATGGCCAGCAAGCCATATCCACAAAACAGGCCACACCTACAGAAGAGGTTCTAAAAAAATTTGAAACCCACCACTGCAACAGCGGTGATGATTCCCGTAGCCTAGAACAGCTGATCAGCGGTATTCCGAGAGGTCAATCCAACAGCCAATCAGCTGCTCATGCTAAATCAGGCTGTTCCTGAAGCTGACCAGGCTATTTGCTGTAAGGAGGCAAATTGCTGAGAGGCAGATTTTTTTTTCTTGTCTTCCTCCTCTAAAGCTAATGTGCATCTTATAGTCTGGAACGTCTTATAGTTAAAAAAAATACGGTATTTATATTGCAAGGAATTTGTTGAAAATATAGGAAGTAAAACCAGACGAGATAGTCTACAATAAATGGGTGCTGGATAAATGAATGCGGCCTGTCTACAAAAGTGAATGGCCAGTATGAAAATACATTGAACAGACTGGTCATATAGAAAAAAATAATACAATTGAATTGCAAAAGAAATATCTAAAGAAATAGATATTGGAATGAAATGAAAAGAAGGAGAAAATAGAGAAAGATATAGCTGGATAGAATTAAGGAGATCCTTAATTGAGCCAAGGTGGCGCAGTGGTTAAAAGCAGCACTGCAGGCTACTGCTAGATCAGCAGGTCAGCGGTTCAAATCTCACCGGCTCAGGGTTGACTCAGCCTTCCATCCTTCCGAGGTGGGTAAAAATGAGGACCCAGATTGTTGGGGGCAATATGCTGACTCTCTGTAAACCGCTTAGAGAGACCTGAAAGGCCTATGAAGCGGTATATAAGTCTACTGCTATTGCTATTGCTATTAAAAAAAAAGAGATGGAAAGTTTAAAGATTTTATTTGAAGTGATGTGTAGGTAGAAGCAAGGATAGAAAGATATGGAAAAGTACAGAGATATCTAGCCAGTGCAGACTAGATTTACTTAGATTTTCTTTTCTTTTCACTTATTTGTAACCTTCTACGCACTACTTCTCAACTTTTTTTGTGCTTTGCTTAATGTTGCTTATTCTGTAAAGGAATACCATAATGCACATATCTGTGTGTGGAGGGTATGTGGGTGAATGCATGCACGCTTCTGAACAGTGCATCAGCAAATTCTTCCTTTGTGCTTTATTTACAGAATCAGAGTAGTTGCTCAAACCTGCTGATATATTTTCTTTTCTTACAAACAGGTTATCACTTTTTCTTTTTCTTTTGTTTTCCCTCTAACTCCTAGCAGGTTCTCTCCTATCTTCTGCCTTTCTGTCTTGCCCTTTTCTTCTACTCTACTATCTAGTCAGCAAAGATAGGAAGTTTGAAAGATCTGCAGACATCATAAACAGAAGCAATACACTTTTTCTTACCTAACAAATAGACCTATATAACGACATCAAGTTATGTTCAGTTCCTAGGAAGCAATTCCTTACCTACAGTCCCTATATGGCCCTTTTCAGCAGCGATGGTAAGTGGAGTTTTCCCTGAATTATCTGCCGCATTTACTTGTGCATTGTGACTTAAAAGTAGCTGCAAGCATTCCACGTGATCAGCAAAGGCTGCTGCATGGAGTGGAGTCCTAGGGGGGAAAAAATGGAACATAGAAACATTTGACTAATTGAGTGATTTATTATTCCCATCGTTTATTTTTATTTACTTCTAATTCATCTCTTAATCTAATATTTCAGGAAAATATTATCGTTTAGAATAATAAAGTATTATTCACAGGTAAAAACAAAGTTCAGCACAGAACACAAGCCAGAAAAATCAGGGATGCTCAATAGCAACATAAATCTGATTTCTTCAAATCTTAAAGAAAAGCGGTAGATATTTAATAATTACTTAAAAGGAGACAAGTGTAAGCCTTATAAAATAAAAGGCACATGAATTTCCTAGAGCAAGGAACCACAACAGACAAAGCTTTATTATAAAATGTATGTGAATAATTTTTTATGAAGGCAGTCAATACTTGGTTTTAGCTGAGTTGAGCACTAATTATCGAACAGTATCACGTGCCATCACTCTGCTGAACACCTAATTCCCACAGTGCTGTTTTAGACTAAAGATGTTTTACCCATGTAGTAGGCTGTATTGCTATTAAGTTTAAATTTAAGTTTAAGTTTTATTTTATTTATATGCCGCCCTATTCCCTAAAAGGGACTCAGGGCGGCGAACAACTTAAACGGGAAGGGGAAACATACAAGTACAAAATACACATATTAAAATGACCAACAACCACACCTGTCGAGAGGGGAGGGGAGCTCATCAACCCCAGGCCTGCCGACACAGCCAGGTTTTAATGGCTTTTCAGAAAGCAGGGAGAGAGGTGAGGGTCCGAATCTCCGCGGGGAGTTCGTTCCAAAGGGCCGGAGCTGCAACAGAGAAGGCCCTCCCCCGGGTCGTAGCCAGATGGCATTGGCTGGTGGATGGAACCCGGAGGAGGTCGGCCCTGTGCGATTTAATGGGTCTTTGGGAGGTAATTGGCAGCAGGTGGTCTCTCAAGTACCCAGGTCCAATACCATGAAGGGCTTTATAAGTAATAACTATTATCCTTCTCATCCTCTCATATTTTCATTTTTCATTCTTTCTCATCTTTTCATCTTTCCTACTATCTTCTCCTATTGGTATCTTATGATTTATTACTTGTTGTTTGTATCTTATGATCAAGTGGTGGGATTCAATCAGTTTGCACCACTTCAGAACTGGTTATTAACTTTCTGAGCAGTTTGGCAAACTGGTTGTTGGAAGAAGTCATTAGGGCAGAGAACCGATTGTTAAATTACTTGAATCCCACCTTTGCTTATGATTAATGATTCTAATTATGATTTATGACCTATGCCCTATCACTTTGTTGTATGATTGAGAGGTTATGCACTGGAGACACATTCCTGTGTCCAATCACACTTGGCCAATAATTTTTATCCTTCCCTTCACCTCCCTTCTATTCATCTATGAAATTGGTAACCCCAGCTTTTTAAAGTTTCACTAGTTTTATTTCAACCCATTAAATACAATCAATTTGGTATTTCTTCACTGAAGCAAATGTCTTTGACTTGGTGGAAATCTTTATTAGTGGAATGGAGGCTCCTGTTCCTTTTCCTCTAGTAATCCTCTTTGAAGAGTTGGGTGAGGTAAGTGGGCCATGGGGTACTCAATAGGGAGGAAACATTGTTTAAATGTTTTTTGGTTCCATTTTACTGACAGATAAAAGGCTTCTCCATTAATAAATGAATACAAACCGCTGCCTCCATTTTTAAAGGGAACTATAATTCATTATAAATAAAACAAATTAATAAATTACACATTTCATCAAAGTAATTCTTACCTTCCTTTTTCATCTTTGCAATTAACAATGCCACCACCAAATGCCCCAATGAGTAGTGAAGCACAGTTTTCATGATCATTTATTCTGTTAAGGAAGGACACTATTTAATTCCATGTAATTTATTTCATTCATTTGATAGCATAGTTCAACTGGATTTCCCTGGGTTTACTTTCAATGTAGGCTTATCATTATACTTCAGTCCAGAATTTTGATAGCCTGGATTTATAGCTTTATCCATAGCATAGTTTGCCCAGTAATACATTTACAATTTATAAATCACAACTAAGCTGGTTCACTTATTCTCCTTAGAACTGCCTATATGTGCATATTCATGAACAGGGAACCACTCATGCACACAAACCACACTCCATTGGCTTTTTCAGAAATAAATAAATGCATACAATAAATGCATAAGGTATCGGGGGGGGGGATCAAAACATGAGTGAGGACAGTTCCCACTTTCTTGTTTCCTTGTATGTTCATTTTACCCTTTATATGTATTATATACTATATATAGACCTCCTATAATTTCAATAGAAATGTGTGAAATGACTTCCTTAAAAGATGTTCATTGAAAGCAAGGTACATGTTTGTGTGTGTGTGTGTGTGTGTGTGTGTGTGTGGGTGGGTGGGTGTGTGTTTGCTTCTTATTATAGCTTTCCTGTTCATGTAACTCTGGCAGTCTGGGATGCTACTTTCACAGCTACTTAGCAGCAATAACAGACAAAGCCACAATAATACACTTACAGACAAGGGAGCTAAATACGGAAAAAGTATGTGATGTACTAACAGTATTATTAAGGATAATAACAACCCCCAGGCATTGATTGAAGAGAGATTGGGAGTTGTCAACATAGTATCATTGATCAAACAATATCACTGTCCCTAAGTAAACTTTCTACAATTTATTTCCAGTGATCAAACACTACTCAGTTGTCATGAATTAACTCCAAAAGTCTCTATAACAAATATGTTCGTGTGCAAGGTGTCGCAAGACTTTTTCCTGTATCTGATCTATGCCCATTTAATACTTGGATGGGTGATCAACAGAGAATATTGGACTATAGGCTATAGATATTAGCCTTAAAGTAATGGCCAATTACTTTTGTACTATAGGCAAAAAATGAAGTTAATTATGATCCTGTCTCATTAATGTTCAGTTCAGGTCAAAGCCACCTTTACTTTTGCTTTTATTAAAATCCTCAGAGCACAATTTGAAATTAAAGTTTATAGTACAGAAAAACTGGCAATCAAAACTACATAAAGTATAATGAAAATGGTTCATTTCCTAGTACAGAAATTTGCTGAGAAGGCATTTGAATTGCTTGTAACTGTGTGCATGAGTGGATTGGGGACTAATATTATAAAAATAGTACAAAATCTCAAAGCTTTATTATTTTAAAATTCCAGCTTAACTTGGCACACAGCCTAGGCTATATAGGAAGTGAAATTTACTGCTATTTCTACTTACACCGCACAGTGCAATGGAGAAAACGTGTTTCCATGAAAGTTGCGAAAAGCTTTGTGTTCCAACAGTACCTCTATACAGTTCTCATTTCCTGTAAGAGATCAGATGATAATTTCAAGTTCCAAAACAAAAAAAGTGCTCAGTATTGTCAAAAGAACTAGGCTTTATCTTTCAGTTTGATATGGATTCTCTGAAGATACTTTATCCAGAATGAAAACGGTGCCCACTATTTTCAAGTCAGCATATTGCTCAGGCTGACTGGAAGAAACTTCTCCAAAGTGGTTGAAATGAAGGTACAAATTACTCAATCTGAGATAGCCTGCATATGCTTTGAGATTTTTAAAAATAAAATAATCTTATTCATTTGGTGATATAAAAAAGTCACTGGGACTGCTGTTTGGGAGGGCCACAATTCCATCATATTGCTCAATACAAAGCATCAGTGTGTTCAAAATACATATAGTTCCCAGTTTAAGAATGTCCCCAGGTCTGTCCTTAAATCAAATTTTTATGTAAGCCAGGAAAGCATTATTGTATAATAATGTCTTAGTAGTATGATACAATGAATTGTGTGACCCGTCAAAACCGCGGTAGACTAAAGCGTGCCCGATTAAAGCGCGTACGTGACGTCATCAGCAGCGCGCCGAAAAAAATTAAAAATAAATTAAATTAAAATAAAATTAAAGCAAGCCGATTCACATAAAGGTAAGGGTTAGGTTTAGGGTTAGGGTTAGGTTAAGGGTTAGGGTTAGGTTTAGGGTTACGTTAAGCGTTAGGGTTAGGTTTAGGGTTAGGTTAAGGGTTAGCATTAGGTTTAGCGTTAGGTTAAGGGTTAGGTTTAGGGTTAGGTTTAGGGTTAGGTTTGGGGGGGTTAGGGTAAGGTTTTCGCTTTAATTTTAAATTTACCGCTCACAGCGCGATGTTTTCATCGCGCTGTGATGACATCACGTACGCGCTTTCGTCGAGCGCGCTTTATTCTACCACGGTTTTGTGGTGGAACCATGAATTGAACTATTGCAAGTTTAACTTGAATCACTGAACATTTAACTTAACTATAGGTCATCCTTAAACTGGGGCTTTCTTAACCCGGAGAGTTGCTGTATTGCAACACAGTGGCAGAGAAGGGAAATTCCGACCAACTGAAAAACTGCTTAGAGCTTCAGTGTCAGATTGAAAACTGGACCATTCACAAGAAATTGGGTCAGCTGTCAAATGGAGACAATGCAGATCATAAAGATGTGGCATTGATCTGGGAATGGTGCCAAATCTCTTAACAATTTACAACAAGATACAACTATTGTTTTACAAGCTCTGTAATCTCTCTTTGCATGCAATTTCCACACCAAACCTAATAGCCAGTATTAAATATCTGCTTGGCATAAAAGATTACCGTTATAAGAAGCCCAGTGCAATGGTGTATAATTCTGATTATCTTTAAAATTGTAGTCTTCCGAAAGTGCCAACTGCATTAATTCACTCAGCCATGTGGCATGACCGCGAGCTGCTGCATAATGGAGAGGGGTCCTGCCTCTGGCATCCTTACACAGAATTAATACTTCTTGTTCCAACAGCATTTGAATGCATTCCTCATGCCCTGTCATAATCTTTTTCAAATAAAATTTAAAAATTAGATTCGTTTTAGTAAAATATGCCTTCCATCTCATAAAGCTATGCAAGATAATCAACAATCCTAAATAAATATAAACAAAAACTGTTTTTTTTTTTAGTAACTGAAAAAGCTTGTCTGAAATATTAATGATAAAGATTTGGGTTTTTTCTGAAATAAAACATGTTCTAAGTGGACAGTCAGTGACAAAGATTTTTTTTTTTTAGTAACTTGCATACATGGGAATATGGACATATTCTTCTCTAAAAGAGCTGAGGTGGTGCAGTGGTTAGAGTGCTGTACTGCAGGCCACTTCAGCTGACTGTTATCTGCAGTTCGGCGGTTCAAATCTCGCCGGCTCAAGGTTGACTCAGCCTTCCATCCTTCCGAGGTGGATGAAATGAGGACCCAGATTGTTGGGGGCGATATGCTGACTCTGTAAACCACTTAGAGAGAGCTGAAAGCCCTATGAAGCGGTATATAAGTCTAACTGCTATTGCTATTGCTAAATATTTAATGAAAAGAAATACTTTTCAGAGTGTTCTTTATAAAAAATATAGTCACATACTGCATCAAGGGTCCTTCCAGACCAAGAGCCCCTAACATTACCGGTACAAACCCAACACCTTTCAAAAGTGTTCCAAGCATGCTTGGAATAGTGACATTTTTGGTGAACATCCACAAGAGGCCATCTAAAATGTTTATGGTGATGATGCATCTTGAACTGCTAGAAATTGTTTTAATTTTCCCCCATGCATTCTTGGAAATATAAGAAAATTGTAAAAATTGGGCTACTTGAAAACAATAATGATTAATTAAATAAATATGATGAGGAGGAATCTTTGAAAAACATGTTCCAAGTGTTTCATTGTTTAAATTTGAAAAGTAGAGGAAAAACTTAGAAAATTAGATATGCTATAAATACATCGACATATGTCAGTAGGCATACCCAATCTTACTATGAACCCACTGTGCTTTGAATGAAGAATTATTGACAAAACCTATATGTAAAGCAGTGTTTCTCAACCTTGGCGACTTTAAGTCCTGTGGACTTCAACTCCCAGAATCCCCCAGCTGGCTGGGGGATTCTGGGAGTTGAAGTCCACAGGACTTAAAGTCGCCAAGGTTGAGAAACACTGATGTACAGCTATGAGCCAAGCCCCCTCCAATAGGACTGTTTTTCTTCTAATCATCATAAAACCTTAAAGCCTTTGTAATAACCAATTAAAATTTAGATTAGCAAAATTCTGCTAAGAATTTCTACCTGAGAAACTTGATTGCATCTTCATAAAGGCAGTTTTCTAATATCTTTCCCAACTCTAACATATATTTACCTTTAAATATGAGCAAACTCTTCCTCCAGAGTATAACTGTGGACTGCAAAGCTTTTGTCATATTTTTTTCTCCAATCATATCCATTCTTTTATATAACACTGCTTTTTTTTAAAAAAAAGGACTAACTGAGACAATTAGTTAATACAGCAGTTTTTAGCAGAGGTTTGCAGATCATTGTGGCTTCCCCTGAGCAGGTTGCATTCAGAGTCTTACATGATATATGTTAGAATCAAAGTCAGTTTTGGTGCTCTGTATTCTTCTCTACCATTATTAGGCATATGTGCAATTGAAAAAAACATACAGCAGAAACACAGGATAGAGAAACGAGAAATTACCCCTCGATGTAAAGCAGTACATCCTAGGATATCAGCTGCATCAACCGATGCCTCTTTTTCAAGTAACAAAGAAACAGCGTCTATGTGCCCATAAGCCACAGCTAGCATCAGTGGAGTCCTAAAAAAACGAGAGGCCCATAACCGTCATGGTATATTCCTGATTTGACTTTATTCAATGTATTATCCAAAAGTATTTACCGCTTCTCCAAACATTGTAATATCCATTAGTTATTATATATGTTGCCAGAGATAGCTAGATTCGGTAATATTGGAGGTTTATGAAGCATTAATATTCAATCTTTGTTCTTAATCTAAAAATGAGCAGCATAATGTTTATTTCTGATTATTTGTGCTGCACCTAGTGCTGCATTTCCTAACTTAATTGTTTCTGTTTGGGTATTCTTTACTCTAAAATGGCCAGAGCCTCCATAAAAAGATGTATGTGGAAACATTTCCCCATATCTATTGGGGGATTTGTCCATTTTGAATTTGTACATCATGCGAGGAAATGGATAGATTTAGATTTAGACATTTAGACTAAATCTAATCTAAATCATTTAGACATTTAGATAGGCAGATAGTTATGGTTCAATTCTATCCTATTGCCCGTAACGTATGGCTATATTTATGAACCAGCTTCTAGATTTTAATTCTTTGTCACACTGTAGTATTATCAGAATCAATTTATAAAATCTAGAAGGTTTTCTACCCTTCAGCAATTCACAGCTGTATATTCTCAGGGGAAGAGGCATGGGGAAGCCAGAGAGAGATTGATTGCATACAGAAATATATGCTATTTTTCTACATGCACAAAGGTTTTTATTTATTTTTATTATTTACTAGATTTTTATCCCACCTGTATTCCTTTTGAAGCTGCCAATGATGCGAACATACCTAATTCTCCTCCTTCATCCTATTTTTCGCACAACAACCCTGAGATGTAGGCTAGGCTAAAAGAGAGGGTGTGACTCAAAGTCTCTCAGCTGGCTTTCCTGGCTTAAACTATAGGACAGTGATGGCGAACCTTTTTTGGCTTGCGTGCCATAAGGGGGGGAGCACGGGGGGGTCGTATGCGGGCATGCCACACCCATAATGCAATGTGTGACCCCCTCAAGTGCGCATGCGCGCACTACAGGCATGACCCCCATTTTGCATGCTTTTTTCGCCCTCCCCAGGCTCCAGAGGCTTTATAGGAGCCCGGGGAGGGCGAAAACAGCTTCCCCCGCCCTCCCGGAAACCCTCCGGAGGCTTCAGTTGACTTTTAGGAGTCTTCCCTGAAGCCTCCGGAGCAGTCAAAATGACCCTCCAAGCAAACCGGAAGTCCCTTTCCAAATTTCCGGTTTGCCCGTAGGATTTTTGCTCTCTGGAGGCTTCAGGGAAGCTTATGAAGCCTCCAGAGGGCCTTCGGGGGGGGGGGGGCGCTGGGGAGGCTCTTTTCACCCTCCCCAGGCTCCTATAAAACCTCTGGAGTCTGGGGAGGGCAAAAAATGTCTTTTAAAAAGGGTGAACTCAGCTGGCCAGCTGACAGGGCAGCGCCTCGCGTGCCCTGACAAATGGCTCCGCGTGCCATAGGTTCGCCATCACTGCTATAGGATATAATCACATATACAAGAACTGAGTCCAGGAAGAGTGATTCATGGGGAGTTAGAGTAGGGTCATCTTTGAAGATTCTGGTTCATAGTAATAGGAGACACATTCAGTCTGCATTCCTAACTTCAAACTTTTATTCTCACTACCATTTGTCTAAGATGTAAAATAAAAAACACACTTCTGGCATCTGGCATGGGGTGGAATGCTTTCTGTAGCAGAAATCCCAGAGGACATCTACTGGATATACATTGGCAGCACAACTCCAATTATAATCTCATTTCCTTAGGGTTGCTGCAAATTTGCTTTTTCTATTTCTTGTCTCATCCAGGCTTAACCGTGATTCTTGTCCTTGGTTACCAGTTTCTTACAGCTGTAATGGTTGTGTCCTTTTCTCCTCTTTGACTCCAGTGTTATTAGCTGAAGAACTGATAGCAGCACCGTGAATTGGTTAGCCATGGCGTGGGAAGGCTATGCTTACCTTAATTTGAAGTTATTAAATTAACTTCTGAACATCCTTGAACGAGGAGGTAGCCACGATGGATATCGAAGTGCTACTGCTTAAAATGATTTCAAGGTCACTCAAATTGTAAATTTCAAAATAAAATAAACTTACTGTCCTTTGGCATCCACTACGTCAGGGTTATCTGTTACTTCTAATAAAAGCCGTAGACATGATGTATGCCCATTGATGACTATAAAAAGCAAAGACATACTTTAAATGTTTTTCAAATAAAAGCCATGAAAGAGAGAAACTTGTATCAAGTAATATTTAGGAGAAAATATTTTTGATTAATTCATTAAGAAAGAAAAATACCCCTATATATTGACTCCTGAAGTTCATCTTCTAATATAAGAAGTAAATTTAGATATGCATTTTGATAATTTAATTTATATTCATTAATAGTTTAATTATTTAATGCTTATTCTCCAAAAATATTGACTGCCATTAGAAAGAAGAGCAAAAATACATATTGTCTTTGATGGGGTAAGAAAATAGAGAGTTGAGAAATGACATTCATATTTTTGTACATGCATTACATTTTTCAAGATTGTTTTCAACACTTCAGTAGCATCCAAAGAAAATAGCAGCAGAAACAATTTTGAGTTTCTACTATAAAGAAATCCTATCTAATTATAGTCAAATATGGCCTGCTTCAACTATTATTGGTGGACAATGTAAACCTGTATTTAGCCAACAGAGGTCTCTATCAGGCCATGCTAAGACAATGCACCATTTCAATACAAAATAATATACAGTACTCAGTTTATTTGTTAACTACTCTAAAAATAAATGGCAATGTACGGTATAATCAATTCTAAACTAGGGTATAAGGAAAATGAAGTAAGTACAGTTACGATTACAGATGTGCTGATCTAAATTCAAAATGCCTAATAGCAACAGGGGTGGGTTTCGACCGGTTCGCACTGGTCCCTGCGATCCGGTTGGTCGCCGAACCCGGAAGTAAGTAACTTCCGGGAACGGCGAAGCCCACCCCCCCGCACCCGCGCGCACCCGCACACCCGCGCCCGCTCCTTACCCGGGTTTTTCGAATTTTGCGCTTTCCACGCATGCGCAGAACGCCTGCGCGATCCTCCAGGAGCAGCTGGAGCATCACGCAGACGCTAGTACGCATGCACGCGCCGTGTGCGTGCACGTGCATGCCACGTGCGTGCGCAAGGATGCCGCGTGCATGCACACGCGCGCCGCGTGCGTGTGCGAGGATGCCGCCGGCCTCGTTCCAACCGATCCGGTTGGAACGGGGCGAGAAACCCACCCCTGAATAGCAAGTACAACTCAAGAGGAAAAACGGATCTAATTCACAGCCTGCTGACATCTGGAGTACTAACTGGAGTCTAGTTCAGGAGGGGAAGAATTCTGAACCTAGGAATTTGTTCTAAGGACTAGAACTTGAGTGGAACTTCACGGTCCTATCCAATTTTGGTTATGCTAAGCTTTCTTCATTTCAGTGATATAATTATGAAATGTTGGGGCACCATTTGGTTAGACAAAATGATCATGCACAACCAGGGATCAGAAGATCTGTAAACCTATTACTGCTCAACCCTGAAATAAATCATTATAATTTGATGAACTGGTAATAAGATTCAAGGATCATGATTCACTATAGTTGTCCAGTCACATCATCTCTGTTTTGGGAATACAGGTAGTCCTTGATTTAACAACCATTTATTTAGCTATTATTTGATGTTACAGTGACACTAAAAAAAGTGACTCACGATTGGTCCTCACATTTACAATTGTAGTGTCCCCATGCTCAAGTAAGCACAATCCAGGCACTAGGCAACAGGCATGCATTTATGATGGTTTCAGAGTACTTGGGAGGGGGGTTGTCACATGACCACAATTTATAACTTTCCCAGCTGGCTTCCAATAAGTAAAGTCAATGGGGGAAACTGGATTTGTTGAACAACTGTGTGATTCACTTAATGGCCAGAGTTATTCGCTTAATGACTGTGACATAAAAGTTTGTAAAATTGGACACAATCATAGGATTAGTCACTTATCGACCGTATCACTTAGCGAAGGAAATTCTTGTTCCAACTGTGGTAATAAATCAAGGACTATCTGTAAGACGTTGTACTTATGTTATTTCTTCATTTTGGGAGATTTAGTAAAAAATCATTTTTAGCATAGCTCATTAAGAAAGAAGGAGGTTTTCTTCAGCAAGACTGTTGGTGGCGCAATATTGGAAGAAGGAAGACTTGCCTACAACTCAAGAATGGACATTGAAAGTTACAAACTTAGCCGAGATGGCTAAAATATCGGCATATCTTAAAGATCACTCAAATGAGAGATATAAACGAGACTGGAAAAAATGGATTGACTATATACAAAATAAATACGGGACCAAGAAATTCCAGTTAGCCTATGCTTAAGATCAGAAATGATTTAAATTGTTTAAAGTTAGCTCAGCAAGAAGAAGCTAAGATCAATGTAGAGATGTCATTAATTTCTTTATCTCTTTTTTCTCAATAGAGTTTAGACTGTGTTTGTTAAAAATCCATACCGTGTACGGGTTCTGGGAAGTCGGGGGGGGGGAAGGAGGAGGGGGGTTGGGGGGGAGGGGGGAGGGAGGCAGGGGTATACATTAGGCTAGACAAGAATTTGGTGGTAAATTAGAACTATTTTGACACACAAGAAAGAAGGAGGTTTTCCAGGGGGAAAATACTTCCACTCTTATATTTTCTTATTCACGAAGAACTCATGTGAAATAGTAATTTTCTAAAGTTGCTATAATTTGTTTCTCTCTTCAACCTGAATTATTATGTAGAACTCTGAGGTCACACAATACACAAAGTGACCTTAGCATATCAGCAGGACCAGATGTAAATTACAGTTTGCAATTTTTGCTGCCGTTCTCTCCAGTGGTGGGTTTCCATTTTTTTTTTTACTACCGGTTTGCTCGTGCGCGCTTGTGCGCATGAGGTGGGCAGGTGGAGGGAGCCTCCCTCCGCCACCACTACCGGTTCTCCCGATCCAGGCCAAACTGGGAGCAACCCACCTCTGGTTCTCTCCCACTCCTCTAAGGAGGTAATATTTTTTTTCTTGTGCGCATGAGGTGGGCAGGTGGAGGGAGCCTCCCTCCGCCACCACTACCGGTTCTCCCGATCCAGGCCAAACTGGGAGCAACCCACCTCTGGTTCTCTCCCACTCCTCTAAGGAGGTAATATTTTTTTTCTTGTGCGCATGAGGTGGGCAGGTGGAGGGAGCCTCCCTCCGCCACCACTATCGGTTCTCCCGATCCAGGCCAAACTGGGAGCAACCCACCTCTGGTTCTCTCCCACCCCTCTAAGGAGATAAGATTTTTTTTCTGTTTAAAAAGGAACCAAACTTTGTCAAAGCTTTTCTGCATATCATTCTTTTTAACTGTAGTCAGTGTATCAAAATAATAGCATCTCACCTACCTGAGGCATGGAGTGGGGTCCGTTGTGTGACATTATCTTTCACTGCGACAGAAGCACCCTGGTTGATGAGCGCCTCAACACATTCCATATGTCCTTTAAATGCAGCAAGGTCCAGGGCAGTACGTCCTTTTTCATCTCTAATATCCAGATCTACTAGTGACTGAAGCAGCACTTCTAATGCTTCATGGTGACCATTATAGGCCTAGGAAACAAAATGAAGTACTTAAGACCAGTGATTTTTCACTGAGTCTAAACACTGAGAATACACCAAGATTTCTCCTGATGTGAAAACTGAAACAGTGAGGAAATCTCATTAGTCTGGTGAAACCTCTTTCACAATGTGGTATTTACCTCTTCAAAATAAACTATACCTTTCAGGGGTTTTTTCTCTGGAATGGCATTTTTAGAAGATGATTAAAACTGGTACGTAAAGTAACCCTGTAGGAATTTTAACCTATTAAAAATTAAATGAATTTAGAATAATTTTTGGAAATAAGTAATATATGCATCCCAACAGAAAAGAATCTAAATTAAAAAAATGTTTTTATAACCTACACTAATTCAAAAGAACCCTGGGAGGCATACAGAGGTGGGTTCCTACCATTTCGCACCAGTTCAGTAGAACCGGTTCGTCAAACCTACCGAACCGGTTAGAAGAGGTTCCACCAGAAAGCAGGCCACACCTACAGAAGAGGTTCCAAATTTTTTTGAAACCCACCACACACACACACACACAGAGAGAGAGAGACTCACACAGAGAAAGAGAAAGAAAGGAAGAAAGAAATAAAGAAAAAAAGAAAAAAGAAAGAAGTGAGAGATGAAAGAAAAAAAGGAAAAAGGGACAGAGAGACAAAAGGAAAGAGAGAGAGAGGGAGAGAGAGAGAGAGAAAGAGAGAGAGAGAATGAGAGAGAGAGAAAGAAAACACATGGCCGGCAAGCCACTCCCACCAGGTCACATGGCCGGCAAGCCACTCCCACAAAGGAGGCCACACCCACAGAGTAGGTTCGAAAAAAATTTGAAACCCACCACTGGAGGCATATAATATCAAACAAGAAAGATAACCGAGAAATGAAATACTAATAAATAAATCCAAGAACCATCAACAAGTACCACTCCCCCCACCCCCCCAAAAAAGCTAAAATAAAGTCTCAGATAAAAGGCAAGGTAGATGCCACAGTCAGGCACCTGGACCAGAAGTTGAAGGAAAAAATTTAATCAGTTTACATATCACAGCAAAAGGGAAGCTGCACATACTTTGGTTGGAGGGGAAAACTTCGTAAGCTGTTCCGTGTATGTATTTCTGTACATGTGGTAATGAATATTGGCCAACTATTTTGCAAAAAAAAATAAAAATCCTTGAAACAGTTTGAGGGGGCAGCTCAGCAGTGGGCAAATTAACTGTAAATAACTTGTATATAAACAATTCAATTTAAACCTTCAAAAGTTTCTCAGATTGCATAGTGAGTATTTCACAGGTAGTCCTCCAGTTACAACCTCATGGAGCTAGCCATACACCTGCTTGCCAATGTGACGAATTTTTTGAGGCAATCATTAAATGGACATGGTCATAAGTGCAAACACCAAGGTAGTTGAACAAAGGCCGCAATCATTAAGTGAACCAGTGGTGGGTTTCAAATTTTTTTCGAACCTACTCTGTGGGTGTGGCCTCCTTTGTGGGAGTGGCTTGCCGGCCATGTGACCTGGTGGGAGTAGCTTGCCAGCCATGTGTTTGTTTTCTTTCTTTCTTTCTTTCTTTCTTTCTTTCTTTCTTTCTTTCTTTCTTTCTTTCTTTCTTTCTTTCTTTCTTTCTCTCTCTCTCTCTCTCCTTCCTTTTGTCTCTCTGTCCCTTTTTCCTTTTTTTCTTTCATCTCTCTCTCACTTTTTCTTTCTTTTTTTCTTTATTTCTTTCTTCCTTTCTTTCTCTTTCTCTATGTGAGTGTGTGTGAGTGTGTGTGAGTGTGTGTGTGTGTGTGTGTGTGTCAGTGGTGGGTTTCAAAAAATTTTGGAACCTCTTCTGTATGTGTGGCCTGCTTTCTGGTGGAATCTCTTCTAACCGGTTCGGTAGATTTGACGAACCGGTTCTACTGAACTGGTGCAAACTGGTAGGAACCCACCTCTGAAGTGAACCCACTGTTCGCCATGGCACAGTTTTGGTTGGTTACCCACATTTGCTTCTCTAACTGTGATTGTATCCAGAGCTGCAGCTGGACAGATGTCTTGAAATTAATCTCGAAGTGCACAAAGCTGCATTTAATATTAACTAGAGGACCTGTGGCCCACTGGATCATCATTTCAGAGATACCGTATATCCTCAACTAAACAGAGAACTAGAATGACCATGCCTAGCAAAAAAAAAAAAATCAATTGGAGCTGGAGTGAGTTATGACTTCCTATCGATTTTCCCTTAAATTTCCTTGTGGGAAACTGGTAATGAGCTTTGGAAATCTTCCTTCCTCTCTCTCTCCCTCCTTCCCCTTCCCCTTCTAAAGGAGCAGGTAGATGACCCCAGCAGTGTAGTAGCAGCAGAAGCCTGGCAATGCTGAAGCAGCCACAGATTCCCCAGAGTCATTGACTGAAATAGAAATTGAATAAATAAATATTTTTTTAAAAAAAAGTTTAATAAAAATTACTTATAAAAAATTCATTCTCTTTGTAGTAATGGGTCCCAGCATTCTGTAGCTTAGTCCATGTGAGGTACTTTGGTTGAAAACATTTTGCCCTGAGACGCATAATTTCATCCAGTTGAAGGTTACAGACAGTGGTGGGTTTCAAAAATTGTTGGAACCTACTATGTGGGTGTGGCTTCCTTTGTGGGAGTGGCTTGCCACCCATGTGACCGCATGCATGGGAGTGGCTTGCCACCCATGTGACCGGATATGAAATTATGAATTAGTACTTAGGTTGGTCCAAGTAGCTATTCAGAAACTCTGGCATTGAAGCATGCAAGTCTTAAAGCTGTCAAGTTACAAGATCCTTGCCAGTGGTGGGTTTCAAAAATTTTTGGAACCTCTTCTGTAGGTGTGGCCTGCTTTCCGGGTCCACTGGTGGAACCTCTTCTAACCGGTTTAGTAGATTTGACGAACCGGTTCTACCGAATAGGTGTGAACTGGTAGGAACCCACCTCTGGTTACAGACTATAGATATTCCTTATATGAATAATTTGAACATAGTGAAGAAATAAACCAGCACACAGTTCTTGAATTTGTTATTTTAACTAGTAGCATATTTATATCAGCCCCCAAACTAGCTTAACCAAAACCGATTTCAACACTTTCCCCATCTCAGGAGTGGTAGAGGGGGAGGGGAAGTAGGGTAGGGGGAATGTTGGAGGGAAGATGGAAAGTTAGAGGGGGGTGAAAGAAAGGGTGTATGGAGGGTCGAAGAGGTACATTGGGTTTGTATTTTGGGGGGTATTGTTGACAAGAGGAATGGCTGTGTTTATTGTTTAACGTTATATGGCCCTGGTTATGCACAGTACATATGTGATTGTACGAAATGAAAATGGAAAATAAAAACACATTTACTGAACACTTTCCCCATCTCTAAGAGGAGGCTTCTGCTTTAGAAAGTGTTAGCTTTCATGCAATGTTTTCACTTGGGGATCTTGGGCTTCGAATTTGGCTAGAGAGATTTGGATATGACTCAAAGAAAAGAAGTCTCATCGTAAGTATTAACCAGTATACTTTAGATAAGAAACAGAAGGATATTTGATCTTATTAGAACAGCATTTCACCCAACCTATACTTACAGCTAAATGCAAAGGACTTCTTGCTGATATTGAATCTGATTCCTCAAAAAAGTTGTTTGTTTTCTCCAGAAGCTAGAACAAACAAAAGAAGGAAATTATTTATACCTATGGTGAAGAGGTAAAGTACATAACATGTATATTTAACATATGTCCCCTGAGTTAATAAGAGACACTACACTTAGATGGAAGGGAATTGATTTTTTGTGAATTGTTCTTCCCTAAAACTTTTCCTGTCTTCTAATTTGCTCTGAAACACTGGGGATTTCTCAGAACATCTGTTATGCAGAGATTGCAAGGAAGATAGTAACAGCAACATTTATATCACATCTTTATTTTAAAAACTCAAGGCTGGATACAGAATGTTCCCACCTATTTTCTCCACAACAATAACCGTGTGAGGCAGGTTGGCTGAGGATGACTGGCCTTTACTTGTCGAAAGAAGACCTCACTGTCTTCCAGTTTCTAGATCAGCACTTTAGACCAAACTGGTTTTCAGTTATTAATTATCTTTTGTTCTTGAAATTTCTCACCTCTTTTTCCAAATCATATCAGCAACAATTATGGCTTCCTCTCTTTTTCCTTTCTCTTCACCCATTCAATTATATACTCATTCATTCTCTTTCTAACTAGAACCTTTCAAAACATTTCTTCTGTAGTGCTTACTCACTTTGCCTTTTAATCTACTTGAGAGACCGCCTTCTGCCAATTACCTCCCTGCGACCAATTAGATCTCATAGATTGGGCCTCCTCCGAATTCCATCGGCCAGCCAGTGCCGGCTGGCAACTACAAGGAGGAGGGCCTTCTCAGTAGTAGCCCCGACCCTTTGGAACGAGCTCCCCGTGGAGATTCGTACCCTCACCACCCTCCAGGCCTTCCGCACAGCCCTTAAGAACTGGCTAGCCCGTCAGGCCTGGGGACAAAGATAGCCGCCCCTCCCGAATGATGAATGAATGTTGCTTATTATTTTTTACTATATGTGTCTACGTCATTGTTTGTATTCCCCTTCCTGATTTTTATGTGAGCCGCCCTGAGTCCCCTCAGGGAAAAGGGCGGCCTACAAATGTTAATAAACATTCAAACATTCAAACATACTTTCAGTCAGTCAGATCTTCTTGACTCAATGTTTTATTGTTTTTTGTAGTCAACTATTTTTAGATTTCTCCTGACATCCCAGGCCCAGTTGACTTACTTCCAGAAAACAAGTCCAGAAGCACTCTTTTATAAATAAAAAGTATTGCTTTTGATAAATTTTCATTCCTTACAACAGACCACATATTATCCATTATTTTTATATGTCCTCTTTTTCCAACAATTGTCCCATCTTAGGGACAAAGTCATCAATTTTGCTCTCATTTTTAATTATTTAGGTACAATTGATACATTAATTTTTCAGATTCACATTCTTTTTACCGCATCACACACATTAACTAATGTTTACTACAAATCATGTATTTCTCAATAATTTACTGAATAATAAATCATAAATATCTAACTCCTTTCACTATTCTTTCACTTCAATTTCATCCTAAATCATTTAATCACAAAATCTATTCTATTTTTAATGTCACACATTCTGATGAAAGCGCTTTGTTTAGCCTGCCCGTGTACTTTCAAAACGATTTTTTATTTCTCTCCGAATTATTTTGTCTGACTTTTAACATTTAACTGTAATTTGATTTTTTTTGTTTCATTCTTTGTAATTATCTTTTTGTCTACATACACATTATAAAACTTTCACTGTTTTTTGCAGCAATTGTTCGTTTATGTGGATAATAATATCATTGTTATTAATGCCTGAGCAAATTGCATTCATTCAAAATATTGTAATTTTGAATGTTGTAATTTCCCCCCAAAACTTATATTACCGCCATTTACTGGAATACAATATGCAATTATCACCAACCTATGGATTTCTACTTCATATACAACTAGAACAATTTAGATTATACTAATTTATATTTTTGGACATGATTTTAGCCTTTTCATCACGCCACAAGGATTTATTCATCAAGTCTGCTCCACAAAATCTGATTAATTTACATTCAGATCTATGTATTCTTTTCCTTAACCTTAAGTTTCATTGATAATATTTTTCTTTAATTTCACACATATTACAAATCTGGAAGAATAGCAACATTAGGTAAATGTAGCGGAACATATATATTTTTGGATTCCATCCCTTTAGATATTTTTTTAGACTCTTGTTTTATATATACGTAACATGATATATATGTTTAGGATTTTTTTTTCTTTTTAAATTAGACTTCGATATATCTTCTATGCTTTTTAATCCTATGAATCTTCCTTAAACTGATCGCATCCTACCCGCCTTATGCTGGATTACAATGTAATAAAGATTTGATTTGATCACATTCTTAGTACTTTTCACTTGTAGAGCAGTTTATCAGATTACCTAACACAATTGTATCTGTGCCAGGTGCAAATTCCATACGCATGGTAAGGATAATATCAGCACATTTAGCCAATTTAGTCCAGGATATCATGAATTCAGTCAAAGCCCTGTTCACCCCAAGCACACTCACACTATTCTATTCAAGATAAGAATACTAATCTGGAGGCTACACACTGTTGCCTGCGTGACACCAACTAGAGTGTGTGCAGTGTACTGACACATGGAATGATAATTGAACTGAACACTTTGGGTGGAATGCTGACTGTTACTACGGTACATTTCTTTTCAATCTGGGTGAGAGAGACAAGCTGCCACCTTCATTGGAAGGGGGATGCCATTGTCTTTTAAACATTCTTTTAACTGTTTCAGTTAAGAGGTCAAGAGAAAGAGACCTCGGCGACAGCTGCAATAGATTTTATTAGATTTTGCCAGTGCATAGTACTGCGACGGTGTGTTTTCAGTTTCATGAGCTATGACTGTATTAATCTCAGGCGCATAAACTCTAAAAATAAAATGTCTGCTAACTCTGTTCTCAGTCTTTGCTGCTCATTCTTCAAAAGGCCTTTCAAATAAAAAAACTAATTTTATTATTTCTGATTATTTTTATCACAGTCCATGAATATGACCTAGTTACCCAAAGATCAACATGAAAACACTATAAATCTTTTTTTTTTTTAATACAAAGTGACAAGTCAATTTCAGAGTGAAAAAAAAAGGATAGAGATAGTCATTTTTCATGAGTGGAAAAATCAAGATTTGGAAGCATTTTTAGAAATACAGTCAAGCTATTAATCAGAAAGCAGATGAGACACAGGCAAATAAAGATTAATTGGCTTGCTGCTGAAAATACTGAAATCTGTTGTAATGTTAAGCATAAACACAAACTTAACACTCAAGAGCTCTTCAGCTGCACACAGCAAGAAAAGAGGCAATGACAAATTTACTAAAAAGAAAATGAAACTTCAAATAACCTGCTAATGATTTTCTAGCTCTTAACAAACTTAGTTCTTCATGCTAATTGAAGATAAATTACCATGGGAATTTTCTATAATTTTATGTGATTCTATTAAAATTGATGTCCTGGAAAAATGCTTTTGCCAAGTTTTTATATGAATACCTCCAGGCAAT
Source organism: Thamnophis sirtalis (assembly GCF_051295495.1). Lineage (NCBI taxonomy): Eukaryota > Metazoa > Chordata > Lepidosauria > Squamata > Natricidae > Thamnophis > Thamnophis sirtalis. Next base: position 9,477,252 of record NW_028261381.1, on the reverse strand, counting down.
AGGATTTGTCAGCCTAAACTGGCTCCATATTAGATCATAATAAGTATTTATTGACACATTTGAAAAAGGAATAATGTGCCTTTGGGGAGTACAATTATGACTATGACTCCTCCGTGTTTGATCTGCAACTATAATCAAACAAATTAGTGTATCTGAGAGTATGCATATTAAAGCATTAATAAGTGATGAGCCTTGGGGCTTAATGTTCTCACCCTTCTGTTTTAACATCTATACAAAATAGTTGGGAGAGGTCATCTATCATTTTAGGGCAAGATTCCACAAAGTAGTTTCAATCCCGGGACTATCCACTATTGCTATTGTTGTTGATATATTGCATCAATATAACTATGGATATTGTTATTCACAGTACTATTAATTGAAGTAGCATTAGATTATTTTCAAGTCATAAATAGGGGTAGTTGTAAAATCTGAAACTTCATGAAGGGGTTGATGTGCTGAAGGTTTTGGAGCTATTTGAGGGTCTGGTACCATCAATATATTGTTGATACCTAGTTGGGGTTTTTTCCCTAAGCCCCTGTTGATGTTCTCTCCTAATGTTTGAGGGTGTGCAGGTTTGGTGGGGAGAAACAGACATAGGCTCTATCTTGACAATGTATTTGGATTCCCCAATTCTGGGAATTCTCTGTCTTCTGCTTGGATGGGAGTGTACTTCCCCATTTGAAACTAGTGTGCAATGTGGGAAGTTTCACATTTCTTGCTCAAAATGGCAACTATGGTGAAGAAGGCCTTTGCAGAAATTAATCAAAGCCTAAGGCATTGTCTTTGCCGAGGTGGCGCAGTGGTTAGGGTGCAGTACTGCAGGCCACTTCAGCTGACTGTTATCTGCAGTTCAGCGGTTCAAATCTCACCGGCTCAAGGTTGACTCAGCCTTCCATCCTTCCGAGGAGGGTGAATGAGGACCCAGACTGTGGGGGCAATATGCTGACTCTGTAAACCGCTTAGAGAGGGCTGAAAGCCCTATGAAGCGGTATATAAGTCTAACTGCTATTGCTATTGCTTTGCACTTTTTTTTTTTTTTTTAATTTAACATTTATAGGCCGCCCTTTTCCCTGAGGGGACTCAGGGCGGCTTACAATAATGAGGGAAGGGGAGTGAAAGACAAAATACGACAAAAGAAAAGTGAAATAACAAAAAGTGCTAAAACACAACATTCACTCAACATTCGGGAGGGGCAAGAAAATTTATCCCCAGGCCTGACGGGCTAGCCAGGTCTTGAGGGCTGTGCGGAAGGCCTGGACTGTGGTCAGGGTACGGATCTCCACGGGGAGATTGTTCCATAGCGTCGGAGCAGCAACTGAGAAGGCTCTCCTCCGGGTGGTCGCCAGTCGGCACTGACTGGCGGATGGAATACGGAGGAGGCCCGCTCTATGCGATCTGATGGGACGCAGGGAGGTTATTGGCAGGAGGCGGTCTCTCAGATAGTCAGATCCACTACCATGGAGCGCTTTATGGGTGGTAAGTAAGACCTTGAATTGCACCCGGAGATCTACAGGTAGCCAGCGCAGCTCGCGGAGGATAGGTGTTATGTGGGCGAACCGAGGTGCGCCCACAATCACTCGCGCGGCCGCGTTCTGTACTAGCTGAAGTCTCCGGGTGCTCTTCAAGGGCAGCCCCATGTAGAGCACATTGCAGTATTCCAGCTTAGAGATCACAAGGGCTCGAGTGACTGTCGTGAGAGCCTCCCGATTCAGGTAGGGCCGCAACTGGCGCACCAGGCGAACCTGGGCAAATGCCCCCCTGGTCACAGCTGATAGGTGGTGATCAAAACTCAGCTGTGGATCCAGGAGGACTCCCAAGTTGCGGACCCTATCTGAGGGGTATAAGTTTTGTCCCCCCAGCCTGATTGATGGTACGGTAGTCAAATTATTGGGAGGAAAACACAATTTGTGCCTAGTTCAGGAGATCCTCCATATAATCAAGCACCCCTTTGTGATCTCACAATTGGACAATGAATTTCTCAATGGGGGTTACCCTTAAAGACCACTCAGAAACTACAGCTAGACCAGAATGCAGAGATGCAAAGAGTAATGGGCACACCTCAGAATGCCTATGTGACACCATTGCTCCGTGAGCTACATTGGCTAATACAGTTTCTGGGTGCAATTCAAGATGCTGGTTATCTTTAAAGAAAGCCCATCATCTTATGACTGTCATATACTATTGAACGTACTATTGCTGATCACTAAGGGTTCAAAAGAATTAGAAGAATCAAGAATGAATTCATTGTAAAATGAAACAGATTTTAACATAGTAAAAGCAGACTACTGTAATGCTCACTAATCCATTAGTACCTAGTTCTGTCATTCACATATTTTATGAATTGTTGACATCTCAAGAATCTTGTCATTCCTTTTCGTTCTGAGATAGTTATGACAGCACAACTACTTTTTAAAAAACTTTTGGACTGTGACATTTGATAGATAGTCAAGTCAGCATGCTTATTTTAAAAGTAAAGACTTTGAACTATGATAATAAAAAGGAACTCCAAGTTGTAAAATTGCCAAAAAACTATAAATTTAATAGCTTTAAATATTTCTGCTTTCCTATGGATCAACTTCTGCAAAATAACGACACAACCAAGTACTGTATATTGCTATGGGGAACTTAAATAAATGCAGGTATGAAACTTGTTGGCTACAATGATAGTAACAAACTTAACAAAGTAGTTGCACAGCATATGGTGGAGCTGATATTTGCTTGGATGCGTTACAATGCATAAACTCAGATACATGCAAGGTATGGCAAGAGTTTCTGAAAAAAACTATTCCTTTAAGATAACAACTCATAATGATTGGACTTTTCTTGAAAAATTAGGAGTTGAATGGTACCAAGGACTTTCTTGAGAAATTATTAGCTTACTTTGATATCTGTCCTAACAAGGGTGTTCTCAAACTATGCATAGCAAATATTGAGTAGGCCATCAAGAAAGTTAGTCCCAAACATTTTCAGCCATTGCATTCTCAGTGCATATCCCAGAGGAAGACTGTTCTGATCATGGCAAGTGCGTGCCCTTTTTCATCTTCTCATCACTACATATTCCACAGGCTTCTGAACTTGCAATCCAGAAGAATTTCACACCTTAATTCTGATTATGCTTGGCTTCTCTATCAACTTTATGTTGAAGTAGTAAAGTAATGAAAATACTTGTACCTCTCCTGCATAGCCATATTCCTGGGCAAATTTACAAACATAACATTGTTCAGTGTCAAAGAATAATGGTAATAGCTCTGCAAAATTAAGAATATGTTTTATTTGGAAGTGACATTTGCAATGCAGCATTTCAACACTGTTTCAGGCCTACTCACCAGTTCTAAACACTGCCTGTGTCCATAAGCAGCAGCGTAATGCACTGTATTATAGCCATCTCTATCTTGGATTGAAGGGTTTGCTTCATTTTGAAGAAGAAATTCTAGACACCTGTGGATTGTTTAGAAACATAAACCAAAATGTTACCATTTAACTATATGTAATGACGGATACTGAGATAAACATTCACTGTCATGTTAAAACTGTGTAATACTAACTTTTTATTTCTACTTAACAGAATCCTGTACCTGTTGAATCTTCAGTTCTACTATATTCACTGGGATTTTGTACAATAGGAATGGCCTGGAAGTTACATACTTGCTATATAAGATCCAATTAAAAGCATTCCAACTATATACCATTTTCTATAATGTTTTGTTTCTATGAGTGAATTAACCACATCTTAAAGATGTTTTCTTATGCTTGAGATTAGCCAGATTTGAGTTACATTCTTCTCAACTGAGGGTTCCAATGTGCAGCAATAAGAGTTGCTATCTATACAGCCAGATACAGCTTTTGTGTTTCAAATAACCATTTAGTGATAATGAGAAATGTTTTTTGTTGCTTTAGCTCTTCAATGACTATCTGCTGAAATGTTATTTGCTATACAGCTATTCAAACTGAAGAAACTATTCTGGATTTTGGAGTCTAACATAGTTTCCAATAATTACTAAATTTTTAATGTCAACTGTTTTTATTATGTTTCCTTTCCTTTTATTGTTTCCTTTTTTTAAAGGAAACTTTATGTCAGAGATTTGATACATCACTACTATGTATATTCAAGATATTGGTTATTGATATAACAAAAGCTACAGCAATAATCAGAAAAATATACCAACTCTAAGTATCAAGTTTATGAAGGAAAGATTTTCCTTACAGTATTTATTACAACCTTCTTGACATAAAGACAACAGGACCAATCGTCAAGCCTTATTAAAAGGCTACAACAACAGCTAACACACACACACACAAACACAAATCTTTAAAAACACAAACATACATAGACATAACTAGGTCAACACTTGTAGACAACCTTCTATGGACTTCTGGGGTGAGGTTTGCCAGGAAGGAGTATAGCACTTTGAAATTAGGGGATGTTAAATCTGCAAAAGTCGGATCTGCTGAGATTTTTAGATGTCTATCAATTATTACTTGCTGTAGGGATGGGGAATCTGTTAGAGTTAAGATTATGATTCTGAAAATTAATGGATTCTAGTTGATTCCAGGTAGCATAAAGGGAAATTTTCTGGCATAGACAGTAAATGTTTATTTGTGAACTACTTCGTCTATATCTTTGGTATATACCAATCTGAAATAAGTAGAGAGACACCTGCAGCAAAACTCATTTCAAAGTTTTTTGAGATCTCATTATTACATTTTCCCGCCATCACTCTATCCTCTTAGTGATATCCAGTGGAACTTCTCCAAGTGATTTGGAACCTTCTGAGTTCTCATTAAAGAGAAGAATGTAGAACCTAAGGTTGTTTCATGTGACATGCCACCAAGGTCCTTTGAGGGCAAAATTTATTGTAATTGTCTTGACTTGGATTCTGCAGTTTTGGCAATTGGATAGCAGAGGAGTCCAGGAGTGCTTTAAGGCATAACAATGTGTTTATTTGCTCAAACTTTGCTTCTCATGGCTTATTCGGGTAGTAGAAAGGGAATGTTTAGCTAGATCCAGATGTTTATACATTTCTTCTTAAAAGCAGGAAGGCTACAATTTTAATTAAAGAAAGCAGGCAAACATCTTTCTGGGAAGGATGCTTGAGCTGTTGGTAGATAATCAGTTCCAGACAGTCTTGAATAAAATTGATTTTTAACAGAAGTAAACCTTAGCCTCGGACTTAGTGGTCTTGGCACTAAATGTGTCTTGATTAAGTGGTGGAATAATCCCCTCTCTTTACAAGCAGAGAAATGAGGAATTCTACAGGACCTTTCAAGTGTTTCTAATACAATGAATTATTTTGGAGAGACTGAGTTAGGTCTATCTCTAGACAATGCTACTGCGGAATTTCTGCTCAAGGCTATATCGTTTAAATGGTTTGGTGCTATAACTGTTCAATGTTTACATTAAACTGCTGGGGGAGATCATATGAAGTTTTTAATAAAGTCTCATCAATTTATTGATAACCTGCCGTTCTGTAGCACCCTATCAGTTTCAGGTAGATTAGTCAGTGTAACACTTCAGTAATTGGGGTTTATTGGATAAAAGCCAGTAAATCTAGCCTCAACCCAAACAAGATGGACTTTTGTTAGTGGACGGTAAACAATTTAGGTGAATAAGTGATTCCTGTTCAGTGAAAATGATTAAAGCAATATTATTCCCCCAAACTGTAGGCAATGCCATGCATGTATGAAAGGAACAGTGTTCATGTCATGGTGTTCCTTTTGTCATTTTGTCGATGCTACACAACTTTTTAAAATAATGAAATATGAAATGTGCCAGTACACGTAAACATATATCTACATCAATAAACAAGAACCCTACGGTTAGCATTTTAGGGTTTCAGATGTCAAATCCAGCAGTAAACAGAGACACAGAACAAAACTAAGGAATGGACACAACTGCAACCCACAGAAGGAGAAGCATAATGCAGAGATGGGGTCAAAGCGCTGTACTGATACCAAACTTACAGTGCAGCTTCTTTTTCTTTCTTTTCATTGGACCTCTCAATTTCTTCAGAGTTTTCATGGGAGTTACCCAAAATATTCTTTCTGAATGAAAAAGGCAACTCATTTTGAGATTCTGTGGTATAAACTACTCTTTATCGTTTCACTTCAAGCAGTAAATACATTTATGAGTGCTACCAGGAAACTTTTTAATATAAACGTTTCACAGATTGGCACATGGCAGGAGTCATGAAGAGCACTCAGAAATGGGAAGTATTTCTAGGGTCCTCCTCGTTCTACATCAGAGCATCACATTCAGCTACAATATTCTTTATAACTGCTTTCTGATATTTATCATTTCAGCACATCTTGGCTCGATACAGTTTTCCTCACCAATTCCAACCTCGTCCTAAATGTTGGTTCAGCTTTATAATTTCAAAGATAAAAGTCTCCACGAAGCTCCATATTTCCATAGAGAAAGTAGTGTATCCCATCTAGAAGGAATGTTTTATTGGATACTCTACACAAATACTACTTATGTTTTCAACTTCTCCACAATTTTCTCCAATCTAGACTCTTCCTAAAAGGCTTCTGCAGTGGCAGAAATTGCAATCATGTTTAATTCAATGTAGGAACAATATGAATTGGCGTTAGCTGTGACACCAATATCAGAAGACAGTGGAGTAATAAAAAAAAAGTTGTTGGGAATACTAGGGTATAAAAGTATTATTCAATTTTAAAGACATTATTTTCCCATTGGCAAAAGTACGGGTAGTCCTTGACTTACAACAGCTCATTCAAACTTACAAGGGCACTGAAAAAGTGACTTATGACCATTTTTCACATTTACAACTGTTGCAGCATGCCCATGATCATGTGCTTTACATTTGGATGCTTGGCTACCGGATCATAAAGCCCTGCATGGTAGTGGATCTGGATACTTGAGAGACCGCCTTCTGCCAATTACCTCCCTGCGACCAATAAGATCTCATAGATTAGGCCTCCTCCGTATTCCATCGGCCAGCCAGTGCCGGCTGGCAACTACAAGGAGGAGGGCCTTCTCAGTAGTAGCCCCGACCCTTTGGAACGAGCTCCCCGTGGAGATTCGTACCCTCTCCACCGTCCAGGCCTTCCGCACAGCCCTTAAGAACTGGCTAGCCCGTCAGGCCTGGGGACAAGGATAGGCGCCCCTCCCGAATGATGAATGTATGTTGCTTGCTATTTTATTATATGTCTCTATGTCAATGTTTGTATTCCCCCTCCCTGATTTTATGTGAGCCGCCCTGAGTCCCCTCAGGGAAAAGGGCGGCCTACAAATATTAATAAAATCTAAATCTAAAATCATATTTATGACGGTGCAGTGTCCTGAGGTCATGTGATCATCTTTTGCGACCTTCTGGCAAGCAAAGTCAATGGGGGAACCAGACTCACTTAACAACCAGGTTACTAATTAAAGGACTGCAGTGGTTCACTTAACACATGTGGCAAGAAAAGTCATAAAATGGAGCAAAACAAATTTCTCACTTAGCAACAGAAATTTTAGGCTCAATTATGGTCGTAAGTCGAGGACTACCTGTATAGATGAAAGACACACAATGGCTGATCAGATCGAATAACAATGACAGTCATAGTTTCCTCCTCTCTAAATCCACACACCATTTCTTACGCGAGCACAAACTAAGATCTAATTCACTGAAGGAGGCATGAGGCCTACAGCTTCATAATTGCTATCATAGCAATGCATTACATTATCAATTCATCCTGATGATGATGATGTCAGTTTGCCCATTATTATAGTCATATTCTTTCTTCAATGAAGAAACCTTTTTATGTATCTATTTAACTTGTAACTGACAAATGAGATAACAACGGTAAGAAAACATTGCCATGGTTTCTCTCAAATGTTTAACGAAAACATCATGGTCCATTTAAATTCTTCTGAAACTGATTTGTTAATTTTTAATTTTAAAGCAAAAACAATACTGAAAATGGCAAAAAAAAAAAAATCTAAATGACCAAACACCACATGTGTGTATTCACAGTGATGGAGAATAAATACAAGCAATTATAGAAATATAGGTGGCATTTTAATTTACGTGTACAACTGTACACGCAAATAGAAAATTTGCAATATGTGGAAAGAGGCTTTGATTGATGGTTTAAAGCATTATAAATTAATTTCACACATAATATTACCTTCAAAAGACAATACAAATAAATATCATGGATGCGTGAGACATTATTTCATTAGATTTCAGAGATCTACCCAAACTACTTGGAAAATGATGTAACATGGAATTTTTACATGTTGACTGGTTGTATATCTGGTTAATATACATTATTTTTCTCATTACTAAATCAGTTCTCCCATCAACCTTAAAAGTTTAATTAATACTGTATATGTCCTCAATGTCGCTGTTTGCACAACAGTGTAGCTCTTAGAATTAAAACAGCTATTTTTTTTTCTAAATCAATCTTTTTATCAAGACAGCTCCAAGTAATATTATGCTAAACTAGGTATTTTTTTTTATGCATGACTTTATTTTTCAATAATGAAAACTAAAAGGGATTGAGGTTGACTCTGTCATTCATCATAATTCTCTGCCTTCAGGCACACACTTTTCAAATAAATCTTTTTATCACGATTTAAACATTTTTCTAATGGAGAAAAGGTCATGAATTTGATGGCACACAGTAGTATGATCCACCAGGGAATTTTTATGATCTTAATGTTTAAATTATATTGAACTCAGGCTACCAAATGGGAGAGATGATCCTAGGTTTCTTTTTTTTTACTTCAACTGTATGAAAATTCATAGCTTCAAAGAAACCAGCTATTCAATTATAGCCTTTCCCCAGAGTTCAAGATATTCTTACTTGCTCTCAGAACAGAGGCAAAAGCATTATTTAAATATGATCAAATCATGAATCTATTCTGCTTCATAAGCACAAATCTTGGCTGAGCCCCAGAAGATTCTTTCCAATTCCAGTTTTCTAATTAACAATGTATTTGCACTCACACATGTGAATATATATATATATATATATATATATATATGTGTGTGTATGTGTATGTGTATGTGTGTGTGTGTGTGTGTGTGTGTGTGTGTTATATATGTGTGTGTGTGTGTGTGTGTGTGTGCGTGCGTGTGTATGTATATGTGTTTTTATTTGTGCTGATAAATAAATAAGGGGAGACTAGTATAGATCTATTTCAAGCTATTTAGCTCTCATCAGCTAGCCATACCCTTACTGGGATTCGAACCTGTGCTGTATTGCATCTTAGGCAAGCAGTTAGCTTCCTCCCATAATTGGGGCTTACCAGGGGTTGTGACTCTAAATATATACCTTCTTCCCTGGCTTCAGCTGATAAGGAGGAGACCTGTAGCTTAATGGCTTAGACGTTTGCCTAAGATGCAATACAGCACAGGTTCAAATCCCAGTAAGGGTAGGGCTAGGGCTAGCTGATGAGAGCTAAATAGCTTGAAATAGATCTATACTAGTCTCCCTTTATTTATTTATCAACACAAATAAAAACACAAATATAACAAAGGCAACAGTAAAATATTGGGTTTCTGTCGTGATGGACTCTTGTGACGAGCCGATTGACAGATGTTGGAAGCAGTTAGCTTCCTCCCATAATTGGGGTTTACCAGGGGTTGTGACTCTAAATGTATATGTATATGTATATACATATACATATATATAGCATTTGTGCTGATAAATAAAGGGAGATTAGTATAGAACTATTTCAAGCTATTTAGCTCTCATCAGCTAGCCATACCCTTACTGGGAATCGAACCTGGGCTGTATTACATATTAGGCAGTTATATTAGCCACTAAGCCACAGGCTCTCCTCCTTTATCATATGTGTGTGTGTGTGTGTGTGTCTGTGTCTATGTCTGTGTCCGTGTCTGTATATGTGCCAGGATGTGTGCGTGTTTGTTCAGTAAAGTTCTGCTGACATCGGGATAAAAAGATTTGTTTGTTAGGTCCTTTAGGAGGTTGGAGAATACTTCACATCAGCATAGGAGAGAATAATTGGGGTCTTGGCTAATGAAACTAGGGAAGAATAAAGAACACATGAGCTATACTACTCATCCACTTACTATGGTAGAATTGTTCTTTTAACTGAAGCCAAAACTCCTTTCACAATATATTTAGGGTAGACTAAGTATTTTTCTTAAGGCATACTTAATTAAGTAAAGGTTCATTTCATAAGGTCTATTTGATACATTAACATGGCAGACCACCTGCATGTAATTATAAATCAGATACAGATACCAAAAACAGTAAGTTTATAAGGACAGAAGAGACTGTATGCAGCTGTCCATATTTGCAAATGGTGTCAATACACAATATTTACTCCTTCAATGCATGAAATTATAAATTTTCTCTATTCCCTAAGTTTCATCATAAAAGAAAACTATTTCTTCAGAATTTCACATATTATAGGATATTTATGTTTTGAGAACTAGTTTATAGAGAAATACTTCGTTTAAGGTTGTCATTTTAAAGAATCTTTTTTTTGCAAGAAATCTTATGCATCTGATATAAAGAACTACATTACGAAATGAGCATCAAAGCCAGAAATATTCTGGCATAGAATGGAACACAACATGCTTATAATTTCAACATTCACTTAGACTAAAAGAAAATTTAGAGATTCAATCATAGGGATCAGGAGCATTGAGAATATAAAGAAGATATTTTAACTCCATTGTAACGTCATGCTCCTTCCAAGCTTTCATTCCATGGCTTGAAACTTAATACTATTTTACATCTTATATGATAAGAGTTTTCTGAATGTCTCCTCTAATTCAAGAAAATTTAATATTCAGGGGGGAAAGCCTTAAGAATGCCAGTCAATAGGAGTTTTGAGCAACTGGACAAAACAAAGCAGCTTTTGTTTTGTTCAGTAGTCTTTCTAACACTTTGGAAAGCAGACAAAACATTCATATACCGCATCTGCCCAGGTGAAACCAGTAGCAAGATAAATACAAACAAGGGAGTAAAATATAAAGAAGTTGAAGCTGGTTCACGCAGAAACCAGCAGCTTGGAAGAAACAATGCAAATTGCAAAAGTAACTCAGTATGGAGGAGCAGGTAGTTACTGAAAGCAATTCTAGCAGCTGGGACATTAAAGAGGTATTTGATTCAAAGGAGAGTTTTTGCTTCAGTGAGATTGCTGGATGAAGAGAACAGAAATGACACCAACTTAGCAATGAATTAGAAACAAGGAATACAAATAAGCTTGTTTACTTTCTGTCCATGTCTGAGGCTGCAGCATAATGTAAAGCTGTTCGTCCCCAGTCATCAGTTTCATTAATATTGGCCCCCGCGGTTACCAGCATCTCAATACATTGAAAATGACAATTTGCAGCTGCATAGTGCAAAGGTGTCCTGAAAAATAAATAGAAACATATTAGCCAAGACACTACTTGAGAAACAGGGTATGATTATGTTAACTATTTCTGACAGCAACATTACTATAGGGAGAATCCATTTCGAGATACAACAGCAGGATTTAATTGAGTGCAGAACATATTCTTTCTTTTTCTGTGAAGATTTGAAATAAGTACAGAAGAAATGGCTAAGAAGTGAACAAACAAAAAGGGTAGGAAGTGCTATTCAGCTAACTAAAAAAAACAAAGAATAAACCATAATAAATCACTGGCTTATTGTAAAAATAAGTAAGATTTGTTACAAAGGAAAATATTGTACAGATAGATATTTACGCTGTTGTCATTATTGTAGTTAGAAAACAAGGTACTCATATGGCCTCTACTACAAGCCCAGTGAAAAATTAATGATTTAATTTAGGGGGAAAATACTTTCAGAAAGTAGGGTAAGTGCACTGTTTCCTCTTCCAGATGTCTAAGAGTTGCTTGGTTAAAGTGCAGAAATACAAGGGATAACTCAGAGTAACTAGAAGAAAGGTACTTTTTAAAACAACTCTGATTCAGATACTTAAATAATGACAGAGACAGAGCAATGGTCTATTCTACACTTAATTTTTTTATACTGAATTATTATTTCTGGGCAGCCATACAGATGAATTCTGGTACAAAATGATATAGAACTAAACCAGAGGTGGGTTCCGGTTCCACCACAAAACCGCGGTCGACTAAAGCGCGCTCGACGAAACCGCATACCTGACGTCATCACAGCGCGACGAAAAAAGCACGCTGTGAGCGCTAAAGCTAAAATTAACCCCTAAACCTAAACCTAACCCCCCGAAACCTAACCCTAACCCTAACCCTTAACCTAACCCTAAACCTAACCCTTAACCTAACGCTAAATCTAACGCTAACCCTTAACCTAACCCTAAACCTAACCCTAACGCTTAACCTAACCCTAAACATAACCCTAACCCTTAACCTAACCCTAACCCTAACCCTAACCTTAACGTGAATCGGCTTGCTTTCAAAGCACTTTTTAAAGCGCCCTTTTTAAAGCAACCTTTTTTCTCCGCGGTCGCTGTTGTCGCACTGCTGATGACATCAGCGACGCGCTTTAATCGGGCGCGCTTTAGTGGACCGCGGTTTTGTCGTGCCACGGTGGGTTCCTACCGGTTTGGCCCGGTTCGACCGAGTAGGTAGAACCTCGGTCTCCCTCATCCCCGAACCATTTCTATGAGCCATTCTGTTTTTTGCTTCTGCGCATGCACATTTTAAAAACTATTGTGCATAAAGCACATGCGTGCCCAAAGCACATCCCTGAGCGAACCGGCAGTAGCAGAAGCCGTAACCCATCCCTGAACTAAACTATTTGTAAATCTTATTAGGAAAGGGGAAGGAAATAATATACCATTGATCTAACATGCATCTGTCTCTTTTAGGATTACACTTTGGACAGGAAAGGTTTATTTCCTATGAAGGAAGTTGTAACCTCATACAGTAATAAACATAGCCATTGCTGTCACATGTCTGAGTCTTAATTCTATCTTGTTATGTTCTCACTTCACCTAGTTGGTATAGTATAAGTAAATTTATTGTTGCCGTTATTATACAATCTCAAACTTTTACTTAGGAGGGGAGGGGAGGACATGAGAGGAGAGGAAAGATTAGGACTAGTTAACCTATATCCTTTAATGGATTCCCAGTCTCTATTGCCAAACAGAGGTCTCCTGCATTATCAGTCAAAAGATACAGTGCAAACATTATATTTTTTGCCTTCCTGACAGATTTCCTCAGAATAAAATATGACAGAAAAATGATGGGAAAAGACAAAAGGATTACAAACTGAGAATGTTCACATCTGAATTCTGTGCTAATCCCACAAACGAAGATGGATAAGCCACTGAGCAATAGCAGCCTTGTCTGAAATCCTATGTGATATTCTTGATCTTGCCAGAAACTTATTGGTATTAAGAATTACATGTTTAAGTAGTACATATTAAGTATATTACATGTTTTCCAAAGATGAAGTTTGGCAGCCAAGCATGAGCTCCTCTTAATCCTGCTCAGTTAATTCCAGTATCATAAAACTAAGATCTAGACTTCCACACTGATTTTTGAAGTTTTTGTAAGTTACAAACCTTCCATATTTGTCTTTTTTATTTACATCTGCTCCACTGCTCTGCAAGAGTTTCACACACTCAACATTGCTGAAAAGATACAGAAAGAAAAGGATGCATAAATAAAGTAAAATAGTGCTGATGAGAAAAAAAGTCTAAAGTTTTTTTAAAAAATCATGGTTATCCATTTAGGAACTGGGAAGAACAAACTACAAGGTAAAATATGAGTAAAACACTAACAATTAGTCCTTCAGGACATGGGTCCATCTTATTTCAGGAAACATCTAATCCCAATTGGATTGGCCCACCCATCCACCCCGTGCTGGCAGAGGAGGCATGTCACTCAGGGAATTCCAGTTGATGGAGTCCACGAAAAGAGCCGGCCCTTTTGAACATCTATTCCTTTGGAGCAGAGGTGGGTTTCTACCAGTTCGCACCTATTCGGTAGAACCGGTTCGTCAAATCTACCAAACTGGTTAGAAGAGGTTCCACCAGTGGACCCGGAAAGCAAGCCACACCTACAGAAGAGATTCCAAATTTTTTTGAAACCCACCACTGACTATCATGCTCATATTTATAAAACTCAGTGCCTCTGTGAAAGGTAAGAATAACTAGTGTGTTTGTGGTGCAATCAGAACATTGTGTGCGTTGAAGTTGTTTTAACGCAAACCAAAGATGCCTTTTAAAAAACAAGTTTACATCATATTCTTATGCATGCCAGTGCTGTGTGTGAGGTAATTTAAGGTGGTTCTGACAAGTGTCATCGGCATCTTCATATCCGGTTACATGGGCGGCAAGCCATTCCCATCCGGTCACATGGGCAGCAAGCCACTCCCACAAAGGAGGCCACACCCACAGAGTAGGTTCAAACAATTTTTGAAACCCACCACTGCCTTGGAGTGAGGTTGGTTCCTACCCTCCTGACCTTCACACAAGACTTTGAAGAACAGACTCTGCCAGTTGGCCAATAGGGCAATATCACACTGGAGGTGGTTGTTAGATTAATAACAGATCCCACTTCTCCCCCACTCGTCCTACGCCCCCAGTCCCTCCCTCCCCATTTCTTAGTTATAGCTAATTTGTATTTTTGTAGTGTTTTATCCTTATTGGATTGGTGTTTTTTTTCTTTTTATCATTGTAAGCCACCCAGTCACCTCACGGTAAGATGGGCATCAAACAAATTTAATAAATAAAAATGAAATTAAGTGAGAAAACAGTGTGTAAGCATGTCTTCCTCAAACTCTAAAACCTCATTTGTACTGGTTATCATGTATAGGAATTGTTCACAAAGCCTTTGTCAGAATGTACCAGTGCTCATTTTAGGTGACAATGCAATCAGTCCTTGGAAAAGAAGGATTCAGAATCCACACCTTTCTATGTGAGCCCTCTGACTTGGGCATTACAAATCTAATCAAGCATTTTCTAAGGAAACAATCATGTGAAAATCTCCACACAGGGAACCCAACATGTTGTCTTAATTGTTGTCTGTACAAGGTTAAAAAGTATTTGGCTCAAACTGAAAGCAGTTTCTAAATTTATGTACCAGCTCTGCACTATTAAAAACAGAAGCCTTGCTTCACTTATTAAGGTAGACTTGCTAATTTCTAATTAAATTATTCAAAAGCTTTATTAATCATAAAATGATATGTTCTAAAAGCATTGAAGATGATATGATACAAGTATACCAGGAGTGGGTTTCTCATTCCGTTCCAATCGGTTCGGTTGGAACGGGGCCGGCGGTGTCCTCGCGTACTAGCGTCTGTGCAATGCTCCAGCTGCTCCTGGAGGATCGCGCAGGCGCTGTATGCGTCCTGCGCATGCGTGGAAGCGCAGAACTCGTCAAAACCAGGTAAGGAGCACGGGCGCGCGGGTGGGCCCTTCGCCGTTCCCGGAAGTTACTTACTTCCGGGTTCGCCGACCAACCGGTTCGCAGGGACCACCGCGAACCGGTTGAAACCCACCCCTGAAGTATACCAAATACATATTTCCCATGGCTTTTTGACAATCTTAAAATTGGCCAAAAAAAAAAGCCTTCTACTGAGGGATGGACATGCACACCATGGCAAAAATGTGTATAGCATATTATTTTAATTCAACTCTCCGAAAAAAATATTTTATTACTGGCCAAATATTGACTCACTGCTGTACTCAAACATTCTAACTTTTCTCCTCTCCGTGATATAGTGGTATGAAAGTTAGCAAGTGCAAAGGTAAAGACATTCCAAAAATAATCTGAGCGTATTTAAACCAGTACTGTAAAGGCTTAACTTCATAGTCACTTCTCACTGCACATTCAGAACTGATTGAACATAATGGATGCTGGGTTTTTTTGCTTGAAACAACAAAAAAACAAAATAATAATTTGTGGACATACACCTGTCAAAGTTGCTATGACAGTAAAGCACTTTATTTTTAAGATAAGAATCCATCATTTGTTAGATCAGCCTTTTCCAATCTGGCACTTTCCAGATACATTCAGGTTTTCAAACCAGAGTGGTATTTTTATTTTTTAAAAATAGTACTTAAATCTCACTGATAGATGCAACATAAGCAAATCTGTATACTTAGAAGAACACCTCACCAAAGTTCAGAGAAGCTTAATTCCAGTTAAAATACATTTAGCAATATAACCCTAGAAGCAGCTGTTAGTAGCTCACAGCTGAATCTTAACATCTTAATGTTTAGTATTTTTATCTATTATTGATGTATTTTTATCTGGTCTTTGTTAGTTTAAAACTCAAGGCAGCACAATACATAATACTCCTTTCCCTTCTTTCTTTCCCCATAACAGCAACCTTGTGGGATTTCATGCCTAAGGTGGGACTAGAATCAGTTGCTTGATTTCTAGGCCCATACCTTAACTATTACAGCAAACTTGTTCTTTCATGTGGCTAGCATATAACAGCTTCAATCTAAAGGAGTCCTAGGTATGTTTATTGCAATAAAAGCAAGGCAGGAATAGGAAGGAGCTGCAGCTCAGATATCTTGTTTCCGTCACATATATGCAAGGACATGTCTTGCTGAATAGCTCAAGGAAGTCCCTTAGTCTCACTATTCTTTCTGTCCTGGCTAGAGAATAGACTTTCCACTTTGATCCTCCCCAGATCTACTGAGATTGCCCTGTTCTATATTACCTATACCTACCCATCCATGTTCAAAGTTATGATACATACCCTTAAAGAAATTTTTCCCTGAACCTTTAGACAATTCTTAGTTAAAAATGTGAATACCAAGAGCATTCTTTTTAAATTAAATTTAATCTCACTCAGAAAGAACCATTGCACTCAGTTCATTTTAACACTGCTTAATTTGTGCAAGATCCCTTTGACGTGAAGTTATCCTGCACACATCCTACTGTGATGAATGGGAACAGTATGAAAAGACCAAAAATAAAAGAAAAGCACAGCCCTGGATCATTTCAATAAATTTATAAAGTGCAGAGGAACATTCTGCTGAGAGATGTCTTGAATGAGCTAAGAAACCTTGAAATAAATTTGATGCATCGGCTATTTCAAGTGTAAAGGAATTAAGTTCATATTCTTCTTCAGTCAAGCTCTTGGCTGGAAGAACTGTGTCACTGTGCAGTCCATGAAGTCTGTGGCCTGCTTTTCCCTCTCTCATCCCTTAAAACAAGTCTTCAGATGCATAAATTTTAGAATGGTAGAGGTTCACCCTTCCTTTTTATAGCTTGCCTTTGATACAAGGGAAGGCGCACTCTATTAAAAGGAGTGATCTGGCTGAGGAACTATGAGTGTTTATTTTCTTTCCTGTCTGGCAACTGTTTTCCAGGACAGTAATTTACAATTTGGCCTATATTAAAGAACTAAGTATGGGCTTGTCTGGTCTAGCCTGAATGTGCAAGGAAGACAAATCCTACCCATTTAGGAGAGGAAAGTAAACAAATCTAGAATATAACTTTTATCGTTGAATGCATGTCCATTTAGGGTGTTTGTGTGTATGTGTGTGTTTACTGCTATCTGGGCTAATTCAAATTTGCAAGTGTAGAAACCTGAAAGAATTCTGGCTCAGTATAGGGATGGATGTGAACACACTGTCCTTGTCCTGCTTTTCCTTAATGGCACAGCAGCCGATTCCTTGCAATACACTGGAATGGCAACCCTTACAATACAATACAATAGCAGAGTTGGAAGGGACCTTGGAGGTCTTCTAGTCCAACCCCCTGCCTAGGGCAGGAAACCTTATACCGTTTCAGACAGATGGCTAGCCAACCTCTTCTTAAAGACTTGCAGTGTTGGGGCATTCACAACTTCTCGAGGCAAGTTGTTCCAATGATTAGGGGAAATCTGCCCTATTACATGGTAAAGAGAAATGGCCCCTAGGCCCTGGGAAGGATCGCACAATGCCCCCCCCCCAATGTCAGTGGATAAAAAGGGGCAAAAGAGAAGTGACTCAATTTGGGCCTCATATCTCTTCTTTTGATCTGTTCCCACAATACTTGGCCCATCAAAGCATTTTATGCAAGAGCCATTAATTTGTAAAGATTCATCTTTACAGATAGGGTTTTCAGCACGATAAACTGCAGGGCTTGTGTGATGGGTTAGGAACACAATGACCAAAAATGGAAGAAAAACCAGTTGAGGGCAAGGAAGGATGGTATCTACTTAACTGAAGTAAAACAAACATAGTTTGTCATGTGCAAAAAGCTTTTTTTTTTTTCTAAAGTGAGGTTTGTGTGTATGTGTGCACAACTCATGCATTCCACACAAATTCACAAATTACAGTAGTAATCATAAATTACAGTAGTTTTTGTGTCATTTTGCTGTTTCTCTTTGGGGGAAAAAAAATTGCAGGGAAACCACAGAGCTAAAATTACATATATCTATTGCAGTTGTAATTTCAAAACTACTCACCCTCCTGCAGCAGCAGCGTGGAGGCACGTCCTTCCAAATTTATCTGGGGTGTCTATATCAAAGCCTGCAGACAGCACGTGCTCATTACTAAACAAGGACACTATGCTATACTTTTGTCCTAGTTAAACCGCAAGAAACATTGCAGAGACAGAAAAATCAGTTAGTCAGGGAAAAAAAAATCAGAATGAAGACGCAACTGTAGTCAGCAAGAGGTTGTTATGGAAACGGACAGCGGCTGTTCAAGCTTGGCCGCTACAGGAAAAAAAAAAAAAAAGAACCATAAAGTCAAAAAGAATCTATTTTCACATCCACCCCATTGCTATTGAAGTATTTAAATCATGCAGCAGGCATTTCAGGAGGAGACTTTCAAGAGAAGTGACAGCAGGCATGAAGGCAGAGAGTTCTGTGTGGAAAATGAGGAAGTCACAAGAATTGCCTCAGCACGCATCAAAGAGAGTTTTTATTGACTAATGGCTTCAGATTTTAGCACGGGGACAGGAAATAATCACTTTCTAGAGAAGGGCGGATATTTTGTATGGAGAGCAGCACATTTTTTATTGCAGCCAGGACCTAATAAAATCCACAATTAAGGAGGGGGTGGATCATCTCTGTGAAATTGCAAAAAAGGAGAAATGATTATCATTTCCCTTAAGGCAACAGATAGTGAATTCACAAGGATGTCGAATTGAGTTCTGTCTGTTCCTTTATCTGCATTATCCCCATCTCATTCCTTCACCAGAAGTTGAGGGGGGGGGCTTCTGCCATAGAGAGATGGAGCAATGGAAAATGGCCATGGCCACGAATTGTTTGAAGTGACTAATAAAAAAAGAGCCGAGCCTCACTTTAAGATGTTCTGCGGCTCTAAATTTAGATTTAACGTTTGCTTAGTATAATGACGATGACAAAGATAACGAACTAAGAGATTAAAGAGACTCATCATAGGTCTCCCACACTTCTGCAACCATGTCCATCCAGAGAATACAACTGCTCTAATATTGGGCATTTGAAAATGCAATCAATGACTATCTTACTAAAAATGTCTAAAAATGTACTTGTAAAAGCAGCTTCCATTATCATTCCTTTGCCGTATTGTACTGATTTTAGCATTAATGGACAAAATAACAGATGCTCCCTCTACAGAAAGGCATCTTGTAAGGATTAGAACTGATGGTAGATTTTGTCCAGTGAAGGACAAGGCCTAGTTGGTAGGCCAGAGCGAGGGACAGCTGCTTCACTAATTTTGGAGAGCAAACAGTTAAGCAATTGGAATAGCCCATATTATGGGAAACTGATATTTCAAAATCAAAGGCTAGCATATTGCTCTTGGATAATGAAAACAGCCGCTAGTTCTGATGTCTCTCTTCTTGTTCAAATTGCACACAGCGACCCTGAGCATTGCTTGCTGTAAGTTTGGTTTTCCTATACAGTCGAATTAAATTGCCCTAATTTATGACATCAAAAATATTTATGAGACAAAAAAATAAATGTATGTAGCCTCCTTTAATCTAGTTTACTATTTATGTATTTCTATAGGACTGCAGAGTGCCACACACGTCAAAAATAAAAACCAAGTGATAATGAAATTAGAAATTCAACATAAGATTAAACTCTCAACAAAGGATATGGGAACAAAACAAGTGAAGGCTACAAAAGGGGACAACCTGATTGATTTCCTGTTTATACAATGCATTACATTTTTATCTTGTATCTGGGAACCAAAAAAGGAATAGCCTAACATATGTCTATTTTAAAGTCGATTCTATTGGCTTACTAATAAACAAGATTTGTTGAGAATTTTGGTTTATTAAAGATAGCAGTCAAGCAAGCTAGTACATACTTCACAGATATTCCTATCTTGAAACCCATAAGCCAGAATGGAAAAATAATCAGAAACATATCAGCCATAGTAAGCTTACCATTGGTGGTAAAATTTGCAAATCCTCTAACAAGCCAGAATTGCAAATACATTATGAGTATTTGCAGTTTGGGTTTGGATGTAAAGTTAACCTTATTTTGACTGACAGAAGCCATTGTCATTTGCTTGAGATAAGCAGAAGCAGCTGGGAATTTAGTAATTGCTGCTGGTGAGAAGAACCAAGAACCAAAATTCACACAAACCTGGTTTACATTCTGGCAAATTATTGAGAAAGAGCCAGCTTATTACCAGGTAACAAAAATCTCCTTTGATTCATAGAAAAGGATTTAGGTTTAACAAAGGCTTGTTCAATATTGCAGCGGTGTTCCTCCACCCACAATCAAGACCTCTCGATTTGCTCCCCACCTTGTCCCCCCCGCCTGTAGATTTTGCAAGGTTCTGCAGAAAGAACAGCAAATGACAAAAATCACTCCCTCTTTTCCTCCAGAAATCGTACAATATCCTATAACGGGGTGCTCGAATTACCATTCTTTATGGTCATTAAAGAAGGGGACAGCATTCACCATGCTTTAAACACAGACAATGCGTAAAACAGGAGTGTATATACAGTCAAATAGGAAGACATAGATTTGCACAAAGAAGCATACAACAGCATGTGTTTGAAACAAAATGTAAGGCCTTGAGTTGCTAAGTATGCGGACATACATTAGTGACACATTCACGAGGTTAGTTTTACATTCTGTTGCTTTTGCTTACCTGATGAAAGCAACTTCCTACAGCAGTCAGCATGTGCATTAAGTGCTGCCAAGTGTAAAGGAAACATGCGATGGATGCCACATCTGCAAAACAAACAAACTGATATAAATATTTCTTCAAATAAAGTTTGTAGACACCTCTCTCCGTATATGTCTCTCTTCTACATCTATTTGCTATAGGGACATTTGGATTTATTTCAGAGTGATAAGATGGCAATATGTTTTCTAGTGATATATGGAAACACTTTACAAATATTTCCTGCTTATTAAATAACAATCCCTTCCAGAATCAATTTGTAATCTCCCTGTCATACAAATATGTTATCAGACAGATTGTAAAAGTAAAGGAATAATCTACTGGGATTCATTGGAACATTATACAATGTCCAGGTTACGTCTTAAAAATTTCCTATCTGAATATAAATAAGTCAAATTTAATTATTTACTCCTTCATCCCCCTACACGTAATTATCTCAGATAACGCCCTTCGACTTTACTTCTTCAAGCATTATATTTGCAAATCTTCTGCTTCTGGATGCCAATCTGGAAGGACACAGAATGATCTTGACAAAGAACAATTCAAATGTTCATTTTAGGTCCCAGATATATTATCCAATCCTGACATTGACGTCTACCTAATGATTCCAAGCCGGATTCTCACTTCACTGGACATCTCAGGCACTGACAGAGGTGTTTTATTTGATCAACATACAGGTCATTGAAGCATGAAATAGAAATTTTGAGCGGATAACCTGGATTGCTGAAACCTTTTCTCTCACTGATGCTCATTTCTATCTTCAGCAGTTAGAAAAGTAATGGATTAAAATTCATATAGGAATAAGCCCAAAATATTGTAGATCGTATCCTTCTAAACCTTCTTTCTGTATCTAAACAAATAATAACCATTTATGGTATTTTTTAACCAGAAAGAAAATATAGCAATAGTTCTGAATTGTACAATCCAATCATATTATAATATTAGGTATAGAAATGGTAAAAGTTGAAATATAAATTTTAATTTGCATTAATTATAACTGTAAACTATTTGTTGATCCTGTCTTGCTATGGACTTCAGTCAAAGCTATTGATGTCATACAGAATGAATGGGTTTAACAAATTAAAAAGGGTCCAGCAACCATTAATCCACCTTAAATATTTACAAAATATTATCAACTCATTGCTAAATAGGCCATCTTCCCAATCCAAAGTGATGATGCACTCTAAAATTAATGATATAATTTTACAATTTGAAATATTACTTCTTCAGCAACTTACTTGGCCGCATCAGCTCCGCTGGTTATTAAGGTATTAATCAAAAGTTCATGCCCGTATCTTGCAGCCACATGGAGGGGAGTGTTGCCATCCTTATCAACACAGTCAATTTCACCTCCTAGATATGTCATTTGAATATGAAAATATTATGTAAGGTGCAATTTAATGGAAAAACTAACACATTATTTGCAAGGATTAGAGAATTTCACCTATACAGCCAGTAGAAAATATAACACATCTGTATTTTCACTATTTGCAATATATCATTTGAGATCGAAATATGAAAACATTAGCAATGAATTTATATGGAATCACTATACCATATATTACTAATCAAGAAATTCTACACTATTAGATATAGTGCTATATATCCTGAAAGGGCAAACAAAGTACATTATCATACAGCTTTGATACTGGTACACAAAAACTGCTAAGAAGCCTTAACAAACCCACACAAATAGAATACTTTATGACTTAATATGATGGCCTGATCACCATAACACATTAAGGCACGTTGGGCTCCCTGAACATCAGGGGTGGGTTTCTCGCCCCGTTCCAACCGGTTCAGTTGGAACGGGGCCGGCAGCGTCCTCGTGCACGCGCGCAGTGCACGCATGCGTACTAGCGCCTGTGCGATGCTCCAGCTGCTCCTGGAGGATCGCGCAGGCGCTGTATGCATTCTGCGCATGCGTGGAAGCACAGAACTCATCAAAACCGGGTAAGAAACGCGGGCGGGCGGGTGGATCCTTCGGCATTCCCGGAAGTTACTTACTTCCAGGTTCGCCGACCAACCGGTTTGCGGGGACCGCCGCGAACCGCCTGAAACCCATCCCTGCTGAACATTATGAACTATTAAGTACCAAATTCCATCAATGAAGGGCTTGACCAATTCAAAAAGAAGAAAATAAGACAATTCTATCAGGGGAAAAGCTGTGGCATTTTAATTTCTCATACAATATCTTACTTAAATGAAACAAAATTATCAATTGAAATCAAGAGTGCCAAGACAAAAGGGGGAAAATGAATCAATATGACAGGATGCATGTCCAAATAAGAGTCACAGGTTAGATTAGGCTCAATTACAGCAAAAACCAAATTTGGCCTTCAAATACCTTCCTCAAGAGTTAGGTTGTATCTTTTCGAAGGTAGTGAAGAAGTTTATGTGAATCCAACTCGGCTTTTGCACAGAAGTTGTGCCTTAACCCCAGCCAAAAATATTTTTTATTGCAGCAAACATGAAGTATGCTCTTTTAGAATGTTTTCAGGGAGGTTGACAATTTCTGTGCATTTTGAACAACATGTTGCATATGCGTCCTGCATTTACATGTAGTACAAAATATTACCCTTAAATACTTGTAAATTTTCACCTGTTCAACTAAGTGCATTTTTGGAATTCTTATGTGTTACAACATACATTATAAAGGAAGGACTTGTAAGACAGTAAGTTCAAAAGTGAATTTGAATCAATAAAAGTTTATATAACATGGATTCTGGTCCTAGCCGTCTCCATTTTTACTTAGGCACGCATTTTGCAGAAAACCAATCTAGAAGTTTCTCTAATTAATTTACCAGTATGTAAATCTGACAAATAAGTTAGCTCATCTGCAGAATTTCCCATGAATTTTTAGCCAACTGATATTGTCCAATGTATATTTTCTTTTCTTTTTGCTAACATTTTGCTAATGAAATTCAGAAATTCATTAATCTGCTTCTGGCTTGCTAGTATTTTTACTGCTTTGTCAGTTATACTTAAACTATAATGAGATTACTGTAGTTTTATTACACAATTTGGTTCCACATGAAACTGAAGAAAGATTTTGAGCAGGGAGCTGTAGGTCCCTACCATCCTCAATATTTTAATAATTTAAAATGTTACTAAAACTAAGAACAATATTTAGCCCCCGTGGATTAGTATAAGAGCCTATTTTTTTTCTTAAGGGTGTATTCAGACTTCTGATAAGAGCAATCTATTCCTTCTCTGAATAGAACAGGATGACAAAAAGCTAAAGAGAATGAGAGAGAAATATTCTCTCCAGGGTGTTTGATGTACGGAGATGCGACGGGCTGAGGTGACCGCCACAAGGAACACTACATTAAGAGTTACAAACTTCAGGTCAACCGTCCTCAGAGGTTCGAATGGTGCTCCTGTCATTGCTTGGAGAACTGTAGTGAGGCTCGTAGTGATGTTGGAAACCTGTGGACTACCGGAGGACGGAGATTCCTGGCACCCTTCAAAAACCTCTTAATTAACGGGACTTGGGAAAGTGGAAGGAGCCCCTCTCCCCGAATAATTGTGGAGAGGGCCACCACCTGTCTCCTGAGGGTGCCATGTGAGAGCCCCCTATCCAATCCATCTTGGAGGAACTCCAAGACATGCGGTACCGAAGCCTCCCAAGGATTTGCTCCAGAGACCCAGCACCACTCTGCAAAGACCCGCCAGGCGGAATCATAAATCCTAGTGGTGGAACCCTTGTGTGAAGCCTCAAGTGTGGAGATCACCCTCTGTAAAAGCTGGGCGGCCCTTAGGCGCTCCCGCTCAATCTCCACACGGCTAGCTGCAGCCACTCTGGCTTGGGATGCACCAGGTTCCCCTGTCTGAGGTCCACATCCCTCCCTGGGATTCTCCACGGGTGTGACACTGACAGGCACATTAGGTCCGCAAACCACGCCCATTGGGGCCAGTAGGGCACCACTAAAATGAGCTCTGCCTTCTCTGATATCACTTTCTGAACAACCCCAGAGAGAAGGGAAAGGGGAGGGAAGGTGTAGAGCAGACCCTCTGGCCACGGAATCTGAAGCGTGTCGACTCCCTCCATCCCTCAAGCCAGGAACCAAGAGAAGAACCGATCCACCTCAGCATTCTGTGGTGTGGCAAACAGGTCCTCCTCCGGATGGCCGAACATAGAGCAGATGGCCTGGAACAGTTTCGGAGAAAGGCTCCACTCCCTGTGGTCGACCATGGCCCAACTGAGCCAGTCGGCTTGATGGTTGTTCACTCCTGTGATGTGCTCTGCCCTGAGCAATTGAAGATGCCTCTCTGCCCAGGCGCCAAATGCCATCGTCTTGGTTTGAAGAGCCCTGGAGTATGTGCCGCTCTGTCGGTTGACGTGGGCCTTCGCCGCCACATTGTCAGTCAGCACCAAGACGTCTCGATCCCGAACATGGTCCTTGAAGTGCTGCAATGCCAAGTGAATCACTCACAGTTCCAGCCAATTTATATTGTGTTGGAGGTCCAACCAGGTCCAACGCCCCTGCGCCATCTGGGACCCCAAGAGAGCTCGCCACCCGTACAAACTGGCATCCATTGTCAGGATGAGGCGCTCTGGCTCCCTGAACTCGCAGCCCTCGTGTAGCACTGGGGAGAGCCACCACCTCAATGACAGCTGCACTTGTGGTGTCACTGGAACCTTTTCCTCGGAATTGCTGGAGTTTGACCTCTGATGCAGCAGGAGACGCCACTGGAGCGGCCTCGCGTATAGATGAGCCCAAGGCACCATGTCTATGCAAATAATGAATTTCCCCAGCAAGCTGGAGAGCACTACTACAGGAACAAAACGTTGACTTCCAACTTATCTAACTAAGGCTAACAAACTAACTTTACGGTCGTGGGACAGGAACACCTTCCCATCTTAGAGTCTATGATGGTCCCCAGGTGAGGAATCCTGGTGGCGGGAACGAGGGAACTCTTATCTAGGTTAACCAAAAAACCTAACTGCTGTAGTGTGGATACCACCAACGAAAGATCCTCCCTCGCCCGCTCAAACGATGCTGCTTGGATTAAGATGTCATCGAGAAAGCATTGGACCCTGACAGAGTGCTCATGGAGGTAAGCTGCCACTGCGCCGACACCAAGCCAAACGGTAGGGCCCTATACTGGTAGTGGCTACCTAAATAGGAGAACCTGAGATACTTACGATGGCCAGGGAAGATGGGGATATGGAGGTAAGCCTCTGTCAGGTCGATGGAGGCCATGAAGTCATTGCGCCTGACCCCTGCCAAGATGGATTTAAGTGATGCCATCTTGAATCTTCTATAGACTAAGTGAAAATTTAGCAGTTTAAGATCCAGAATCACCCTCCATCCCCCCGAACTCTTTGGAACAACAAAGAGGTTGGAATAGAAACCTGACCCCACTTGGTCCAGACGAACCGGTTCCACCGCCCTAATCTCTAGGAGGTGTCGGATCGCCTGCCTCATGAGAGATTGTTTATCTTTACTCTTGGCGACCGAAAATGGTTCGGCAGAATGGAGAGATTTGGCGCAGGCCAAATCTGATGGTATTCAGAACCCAGGCATCAGTGGTAATCTCAGCCCAGGCATCAGCAAACAGAAGCAGTCTGCCGCCTATGGGGGGGTCGCTATTGACCTATCTGCCCCGGGAGTAGGGACGGCCACCTCCCCTCCGAAAGAGTCTCTTCCTCTGGGGTTGGAACCTAGGCCTATCCCTGGTGTAGTGCCTATCCGACTGCCTATCTGATCTCGGAAAATACCTGCTGTGCTGCGCCTCCTGATCTGACTGACGATAGGACTGCTTCCGAAAGTAAGGCACAGATTTTTGCTCCGACCTCTTTGCGGGCGTAGGCATGACCTTCCTTTTATTCTTGTCCTCAACGAGGATTGAGTCAAACAGGGTACCGAAAAAAGATTCCCCAGAATAAGGCGATGATGCCAGGTGCCACTTTGCCTTGTTCTCCGCTTGCCACCCCCTCAGCCACAGGAGACGTCGGGAGGTCACCGAGGCCGCCATTGCCCATGAGGTATACTTCATGGTATGTAGAGTGGCGTCCGCAGAGAAGTGAGCAACAGAAACCAGTTTGTTGAGATCTTGATGAGCACGCACCTCCTCAGGCAAAATCTTTTCCTACATCTGTTGTAGCCAAAGGATAGCCGTGTGGCTGAAGAACGACGTAGAGGCAGCTGCCTTGATGGCCCACGCGGAAGACTGGAATGTTTTACGAAGGGTCAGCTCCGCCTTCTTGTCCTCGGCCTTCAAGTAATCAGCCACATCACCGGACACCACTGTTGACGTGGATGCCAATGCCACCACTGGAGGGTCCACTGTTGGTACCTGCAACACTTCAGAGAAACTAGGTTCCATGTTAAAGAACCTCCTATCACTGCTGCTGGGGTTGGGAAATGTTCCTGGCTTTTCCCACTGCTTTTTAACTATCTCTAGGAACAACTTAGGGGCAGGGATATCTTCCTTCGCTGGAGGGGGCTCTGAGAAAACTCGATCCTCCGACTTTTTCTCTGGACCACCCGACTTGGCGCCCTCCGTCTCACCCAGTTCCGTTGTGGCCCTGGCCTTGCGCAACAGTGACTTGAACAAATCCGGAGGAAATAGACCAGAGAATGCTGGTGCTTCAGGTTTTGAGGGATCCTCATCATTAGACATATTTACCTCTCTTTGAACCTGATCCCACGCCATGGAACCCTTGCTAGCCAGAGAAGGAGCAACAGGCCGGCGCGCCTCCAATGCCTAACCCTAATCCTAACAGAGAGAATATTCTCTCCTCCCTCTATCTAGTGGGTCTTTGACAATCTCTAGAAGGGTTGCTAATTTTTGCTCAGTTTCCATTGCTGTGGTTTGCTATTTTACCCTGCTGATGTCTTAATGAAGTATAGATTCTAGTTAAGTTCATTTTATTATTTCTCTCCCTAGTCATTTCAGTTGTCTCTGACTACAAATAAAGAAATAAGTTACAATAACATTTAAATTGTTCTATTTTTCACTCTTACTTCTCTTGGGCTGTATTATCCGAAAGAAAGAAAATATACAACTGTTCATTTTCTAAAAAGATTAAAGATTGAAACTTGACAAAATTAGTAAAGATGCTTTAAAATGATACAATATTAAAAATACTAGCTTACCATTCTGAATGAGAGTTTGTGACCGTGTAAACCTCCCATGGACAGCTGTCATATGCAGGGGGCTTTTCCCGTCTTTACTCTGTCAAACAAAAACACAAACATAAGACAGATCACACCTATTGGTAGCGAAGTGCCTATTTCCTTTAAGGTGCTCTTGATGCCCCATGTTTAGACGTAAAATGGCAACATTGGACACTTCCTAAATACACAGAAAGAAGGATGTTTATCAATTAAAATAATATTCAAAGCATGTTAACATTTATGACTCGGTGAACTTCTAAGACTTTATAGAACAGAGTAAAGTTTTTTACACTGTGCTTGTCTCTTGATCAGGCCTTTGGGAACTGTTCAATAACTGGGTTCATGTTCTGAAAACATTTAAAATATAGAGAACAGATGGGTAAGGAGAAATTAACATACTCTTCTAAGAAGAGACAGCATAGCAGTAGCCTAAGGACTCACATTTCCCCCACAAACCTTACTTTTTCTCCCCAACCAGGAGTGGGATTCTACCGGTTCGGACCGCTCCGGGAGAACCGGTAGCTCCGACTATCAGCTGGGAGCGAACCGGTTCCTCCGACTTTGAAGAGGGCCTGCCTGCTCCTGTGTTATACTCACCTATATTTCCTTTTCCAGATCCCAGCTGACTGGCGCGATAGAGTGGATTGCCGTATCTCAGCTCTTTTCCTCGCCAGCAGTAATGCGGAAAGTGAGCTTTCTGTAAACTGCACGCACCCGCGCACATAGCAAACTGCTTGTTAAACCGGTAGGATCCCACCCCTGTCCCCAACTCTAAATTATCTAGTGATATTATAAAACAAAAAGATTCAGGAATGGTTGTCAACCTTCGAAGTAATATTGCAAGAAAAGATGGGGAGAAGAAACATATGCCTCCATTTTCAGGCTACAGTATTGTAGTTAGAAGTAATCCTGCTAAGGGATGGAGCGAGAAAGATCCCATTTGTGATATATAGAATACCTACAATGGGCAATATGCTTAATGATGGCAGTATTTAAGAGAAGCTGAACAGCCCTTGGTTTCAATACTTCACCTCTGAACCGTGTGAAGGACACTGCCTCATTTTTCTTTGTTCTCCATGTAAATTCATATCTATTTATTATTCGCCTATTAAATTTATGTTGCCCATCTTGCTGTCCAGAGCGACTTTAATGTAACAGTTATCCATTCCTAGCAATTTTTTGCCCAGAAAGAATATGTCTGAATTAGAAAGTTAAAAATTCAATCATCATGATTTTATTTCTCCTTCAATAGCCTCCCATGCTGTTCAGAAAAGAAAAGTGCTCTGCATTTAACAGGCATGCCTCAAAGCTCAGCATTTAAATGTGTACGTGTAACACACAACCTTCACTTACCTGATCTCCGTTCCATTTATCTGCTGTTTAAAGATGTAAGAAATGGA
Source organism: Thamnophis sirtalis (assembly GCF_051295495.1). Classification (NCBI taxonomy): domain Eukaryota; kingdom Metazoa; phylum Chordata; class Lepidosauria; order Squamata; family Natricidae; genus Thamnophis; species Thamnophis sirtalis. The sequence continues at coordinate 9,447,730 of NW_028261381.1, read as the reverse complement.
AATCAAAAGGAAGAGATGTGAAACCTATAATTTTACCTGAATGTTTACATCTGCCCCATTATTCACAAGTAGTTCCAGACAAAGGGCCCCGTGAGTTGAAGCAGCAGCAAAATGGAGGGGAGTGAATCCACTGTTATTAGGTTGATTGACGTTAGCTCCGTAGTCTATCAGCTCATTAGCCACAGAATCCTGCCCATTATAACAAGCTATATGAAGGGCAGTATTTCCATAGATGTTCATTTCATCAATCTGCAATAGCAAAAGATCACATGAAATCACTCACATTAAGGCATAAGTTTTGTCTAGCCCATGCCTCATTGTGTGTTGTTTCAATTTTTTTTAAATTAGTATATCAGAACCAGAGGTGGGTTCCTACCAGTTCGCACCTATTCGATAGAACCAGTTCGTCAAATCTACCGAACCGGTTAGAAGAGGTTCTACCAGTGGACCCGGAAAGCAGGCCACACCTACAGAAGGGGTTCCAAAAAATTTTGAAACCCACCACTGGTCCTTGGATATGATTATTCTACACTATCATGCTCATATTTATAAGACTCAGTGCCTCTGTGAAAGGTAAGGATGACTACTGCATTTGTGGTGCAATCAGAACATTGCGTGTTCTGAAGTTGTTTTAACGCAAACCAAAGATGCCTTTTAAAAAACAAGTTTACATCATATTCTTATGCATGCCAGTGCTGTGTGTGAGGTAATTTAAGGTGGTTCTGACAAGTGTTGTCGGCATCTTCATATCCGGTCACATGGGCAGCAAGCCACTCCCATCCAGTCACATGGGTGGCAAGCCACACCCACAAAGGAGGCCACACCCACAGAGTAGGTTCGAACAATTTTTGAAACCCACCACTGATCAGAACATAAAATACAAATAATGGGAAACTGGGGAGGGAAAAGGGAAGAGGTGAGAGTATGGGGTAAAAGAGGAAAAGGAAAAAAAAGTGTTGACTTCCTTCTCTTTTTAGCACACTAGAAGAGAACATTGCGTGTTGACTTAGCTAGAGATTTGCAACGCAGGGTTTGTTATTAATTAACAAAATATAATCTAACTATTATAACTATAAAATACTAACTATGCCATACGGGTTTGTGCGAAAGGAAAAGAGGTTCTAGTAAGGATAAAATGGTCCTTAATATTTCAAATAGAATGTAATGCATTTCTTCAAGAAGAATTGTACTACACAACAAAACGTCTAAATATCACATGACTACATAAAACATACAAAAAATAATAATTTCAACTTAATTATTCCCCTCCTGTGGCTACAAAATTTAATCATTCAATTTAATGAAGAAAGCAAAAAAAAAAAGTTATGCCCTTCAAAAGGGCGTGTGCTCCTGAACTTATTCTTATGATATTGATATCAAACTCTCAGATTAGGAGAACTATTATCCAACAAACAAAACAGTGGAAATGTGGCCATTCATTTAAAGCAGGTCTGGAAGAAGCTCAATGAGATTATTTTGATTTGGATTTAAGCGGGGGAGTTAATACAAACTTGCAAAACTATGGACCCAGTTCTAAAAACATACTTTATAGTATGAAGAATATAAACTTTTGACTTTTTAAAGCACAATCCTGGGAAAAGATGCTGTCACTTAAAGAGAGACAGAGATTGTACTGCATTTCCACTCTATTCCAACTGTATGAACTTTGTTCCAAAGGAAATATGGCTGGTTCCCCATGTAGTCTTCTTTATGCAGTATTTCAGACAGCATTGGAATTTTTGCTCTAGCATTTATAGGATAATCCCAGGGCCTAACTGCATTTTAAAATAAAAAAGAACCTTAATTGTTATTGTTTTAAGGTATCTTGGTTTGATATTTGATGGCTTTATTTAATGTTATCTTATTGTTCTGTTGCGAACTGTTTTGAGCTCCTCCAAGTAGGAAAACTGTAAATAAAAATCACAATACTTTTCTTTAAAAAAGAAAGAAAAAAGATTGCATTATTTTCAAGAAATTGCATCTTTCCCAGGCTTTTAGATTTGCACAAAAATGTTGGATATTGTAAAAATCTTATCTTTGCTTAGATTCATTCAAACTTGGACATATGTTACTTGGTGGTATAAAAAGAAAAACAGAAAAAGAAGGAAAAGAAAAAATAATAATATAGTTATCTAGGTTAAAGCTGTCAATGTTGAAACAGATTACTTATGTAATAAATTAAGGGAGATAATGAAGAAAATTTCTCCAATCACATAGGAGCAATTATCCTCATTTTATTATAAGTGGATATGGTCTGTTGTACATCACATGCTTCAGTGGTACCACCATATGGTATATTTTTATTATTATATCAAGTCTAAGGGACAAAGGAAGTTGGAGAATTAAATTTGTGGCTGTTACTCTCAACAACTACGCCATATTAATATAGCAATAGCACTTAGACTTATATACTGCTTCAGAGTGCTTTACAGCCCTGTCTCAACAGTTTATAGAATCAGCATATTGCTCCCCAAAAATCTGGGTCAAACTTGAGCCCGTGAGATTCAACCTGCCGAACTGCTAGCAGTCAGCAATCAGCAGAATTAGCCTGCAATACTGCATTCTAACCATGGCTCCACCATGGCTCCACAGATAATATCATTATCCATAATAATTTAAAATAATTTATAATCCAAAGAATGGTTCATCAACCTTGTCAAAGATAGCAAACATTTTTAAAAGCGCCCATTCATTCATTTTATACAAGAATTAAAGCTTAAACAGTCAGGATTTAGAAACAATTCAATGTTAAAAGTAATATTAACAACTTCTTACCTCCACACCAAGATTGAGCAAGTGTTTCACTATGCCGATCTGGCCACTGGATGCCGCAGCATGAAGTGGAGTGTAACCTTTCTTATCTTTACATGTCACTTCAGCCCCATGACTGATCAATAATGAAACAACTTCCAAGTGGCCTAAAAAAGGCAAGGAAAATGTAGTATTTCTTGTGTGTCTATCTTGGCAGCGCAATTTAATATGGCCCTCATTGTTGGTATGCCACTCTAGGCTCATAACTCAGTCTCAAACAAAATATGCTCATTCATTAGACAATTGTTAGTGTGCATGTTTAAGACAAGTGAAGGAAGATGAGAAATCTAATTTTATAGGATGCATATAAAATATAAAAAATCCTGGATGATTGTTGTTCCTGGACAGGACAATAAAACCAATCAATGTATCTTAAGATGGAAGGTTAATTGTAACACACACACACACACACACACACACAGACCTATAACCCTTCAAGTTATCTTTAGCCCTTTGAAAAAAGAAAATGGAAAGCAACAACAGACATTTTTAAGAAAATCCAAAACTGAAGAGATCTTCACATAAATCATTTCCCTTTTTAAAAAACAAAATTATTTTAATTCCACTGTATTCTATTTTGGGCTTACTTGCATTTTTAAGACAATTCAAAAGTTGCATTTTTTTCAGTTAGATAAAGGAACATGAATAGCTGTTTTTAAGGAACTGTATTTTTTTCTTTATACTTCTTCTAATCTAATGTAATTACTCCAATTGTGTTTCACTTTCACAGGGAAGATCTTATGAAAAGGCTTTTTAAAATTTGAATGCTAATTAGTTCACCTTTTTCTGTTATTAAGCAGCTAAATTGTTGTGCTGTGAATTACTGTTTTCATAATAATCAAGTTACCATCATATACATGGCAGCGAAAGAAAAGATTACAAAAAAGGGTCATTAATATGTGATAATTGTTCTTGAATAGAATAGAATAACTGAGTTGGAAGGGACCTTGGAGGTCTTCTAGTCTAACCCACTGCTTAGGCAAGAAACCCTATACCATTTCAGACAAATGGTTATCCAACATCTTCTTAAAAACTTCCAGTGTTGGAGCTTTCATAACTTCTGGAGGCAATTTGTTCCACTGATTAATTGTTCTGTCAGGAAATTTTTCCTTAGTTCTAAGTTGCTTCTCTCTTTGATTAGTTTCCACCCATTGCTTCTTGCCTGCCTTCAGGTGCTTTGGAGAATAGCTTGACTTCCTCTCCTTTGTGGCAGCCCCTGAGATATTGGTCACTACTATCATGTCTTCCCTAGTCCTTCTTTTCATTAAACTAGACATACCCAGTTCCTGCAACTGTTCTTCATATGTTTTAGTCTCCAGTTCCCTAATCAACTTTGTTGCTCTTCTCTGAACACTTTCTAGAGTCTCAGCATCTTTTTTTACATCATGGCGACCAAAACTGGATGCAGTATTCCAAATGTGGTCTTTCCAAGGCATGATAAAGTGGTATTAACACTTCATGTGATCTTGATTCTATCCCTCTGTTTATGCAGCCTAGAACTGTATTGGTTTCTGTTGAATTTCACAGTACAGTAAATAGCAATAGCAGTTAGACTTATATACCGCTTCATAGGGCTTTCAGCCCTCTCTAAGCGGTTTACAGAGTCAGCATATTGCCCCCAACAACAATCCGGGTCCTCATTTTACCCACCTCGGAAGGATGGAAGGCTGAGTCAACCCTGAGCCGGTGAAATTTGAACAGCCGAACTGCAGTCAGCTGAAGTAGCCTGCAGTGCTGCATTTAACCACTGTGCCACCTCGGCTCTTCATAGTTATATAGTTATAAATAACTATTAATATATTTTCTTTTCCTTAACTGTTAACTCTATTGATGCTTATGATTGGTTAGTAATCCCCTTTTCAAATATCCTACAAACAGCAGTATTTAAAGATGAGGCTGACTGAGAGTTCTGAGTTTTTGGATTTCAGGGGAAGAAATGGTGAACTGAAGACAGCTCCACTAAAAGTGGAGTCAAGAAGCACAGCAAAATAAAATGCCACCGAGTAAATCAACTCTTTGTAATTTCTTTCTAGACACGGAAAGGCTTTGGAATTGCTGACAAGGGAATCTACAGTACAGCTGTTCCTTGCAAGGACTTCACAAGACAGCAATCTCCAGTGGGTTTAGAGATTTGGGAGAGAAGGGAATAGCCACCTTCTCAAACCATAGTTGCCAACTTTAAAACTGGGTTCTCATCTCTTTGCTAATCACTTTTAAAAATCACTTGTTAACTGCTCTTCAGTTATAAGGAACCACTGGATTGACAAATCTGGAGAAAAAAAACAGGCAAGTTTCCTTCGATCCTTACCAAAATAAATTTTAAATACAAGCTTAAGGGCTTCGTTTGTTTTAATAGATAGCAAAAGGCTAATTAAAAATTTGATTTTGGAAAGTTACAAAGATTTCAAATAAGATTTTGGAATTCTCTATGGAAAAAACTTTCATTTTGATTTTTTTTTTTTTTAAATTGACAGGCTGGGATGTTGAAAGTTGGACGCTACAGGGAACTAAAAGGAACTCAATATTACAATTAAAGCAGAAAACCACACATTCGACTTACAAGTAGAGGAGGGGAACATTATTTTAATATTACACATACTGGAAGATATTTTTGAACAATGGACCCACACTTATTTTTAAGATTGTCTGCCTCTATAGATAAATCATCTTGCATTTCTGCAAACTGCAGTTCCTGAACAGGCATCACTGCATAATGACAACGTCAAACTAATATCAGTAATTTCTTCAAAAACTGTCCCAACCGTTTTCAGCAAACTTGCCTACAAAGCTTTGCAAAAGAAAGCATCAATTAAGAGCAAAAGTCTTTGTGCAGCAGAATATGGTTGTTAAATCTAAGAGATGAGCTTCAAATACTAATGACCTTGATATTTTTCCATATTTTTGCCTTTCAGCTAACATATAGAGAAGTCTTTTGTAAGTCACCAAAGGGGAAGATCTTTCAGCAAAACACATGGATTCCTGATCAAGAGCGCTAACTAATTGAAAGCAACATTTCTAAAAGATAGTTTCCTTAGTCAATCTTATAAGATGAAATTCTATACATAATAAATTACACACTCTCTCCGATATAAATTATGGATATGATTCAGTGCAAAGATACTTTCCTACTTGTGATTTCAACATACTGTAGTTTTAAAAAAAGCATGATTTTTTTCAAAGTCAGTATCCTTGAGGGTTCTTCTTAAAAAATCCAATTCTTGATAACATACGTCAACTTCAGCTTGACCCAGATGCAATGTCTTGCGTGACCCGGCAAATGCGCGCACGACAAAACCGCGCCGACAAAACCGCGGAGAGAAAACCGCGATGTTGAAATCGTGCCCACAACAGCGCGCTGACAAAACCGCGCCCACAAAAGCACGATTAGGGTTAAGTTAAGGGTTAGGGTTAGGGTTATTACCTTGTTTTCGCGTTGTTTGTTGATGGCATGCCTTTCTCGGCGCGCTGTTGTGGGCGCGATTTCAACATCGTGGTTTTCTCACCACGGTTTTGTCGGCGCGCTTTTGTCTTGCGCGCATTTGTCGGTGAACCAATGTCTTGGGCCACTTTTGCTTTAATTCTTTTTTGTTTTTGGGGGGGATAAATTATATATCTGTATCATATGATTAATGCATTTTGATTTTCCTTTCTGCTTGAAGACTATGTGTAGGGTCATCTATTTCATGAGCATCAGTTTGTAAAATTTAATACTGTTTGTCCTTACTGGTAAGATTCAGTCTGCCTTTCTGCGAAGGAAGATGCTGAGGTCTCTACAGAAAGTTTCACTGATACCTGCAATGGCTCTAATGCATATTTCGTTTATCACTACATGAACTCTGAACCACACAAGAGTTGAAAAACCACTTAAGTTTGAAATATTTTAAAAATATTCAAATGAACAGTGAGCAAATATTACTTTTCATTTAAAGACATTTAACTTTTTCTCCTTAAAATATGATGTAAACCTTTAAAGGGATTTATTTCACCCTAAGATACAAACAGAAATAAATGATCAAACATCAGCATTAGAAGGATATACCAAACAACAGAAGAAATTCAAATATGCTTATTAAATTAAGGGAAGATCTCGAGTATTGTAGTTATTATGACTCTTACTACTTATTGCCAAACATATTACAGACATTTTGCTAGCAAGAAAAAACAAAACTCTCTTACCTTTGTATGCTGCCCAGTGTAAAGCTCTTCGGTCCCTTTTGTCGAAGGCATTAATATTTGCCCCTTTAGCCAAAAGTAAACTCACCATCTAAAACAAGCAAACAATCCCCAAATGTACATCAGTCAATAGTTATAGACTATGCAACAATTGACTTAATGTTGATTTGTACTTCACAAATGTATTTTAATTGATTTGTTTTACCCAATCCATTGGATACAAATTCGCAGAAAAATTCTGAGTTCAGCTCACAGCTCACATAAAGGGAAATGGTTTTGCCAGACCAGACAGATTTCAATTCAATTCAATTCAATTCATTAGATTTATAGGCCGCCCAAAATCCCGGAGGACTCTGGGCGGCTAAAGTAAAATAACAATGTTCTTAAGGCACTTACTTCAACATGGCCATTCAGAGCTGCATGGTGTAATGCTGTCCGACCTCCTCTGTCCGAGACATTGACACTACTCAGAAGGGGAATTATCACTTCGGCACACTTCACAGCTTTATTTGCAGCTGCGACATGTAGGGGTGTCTGCCAGTTCTTGTCTCTGGCATTGACGTCAGCTGAATGCTTAATCAATACTTGTACGGCTTCCTAGAAGATCCCACAATTAAATCACAAGGGAAGCATTTGTTAGAAACTACAGATTAGATTTACAAATCTTATACCAACATTGGCCTTATACCGAAATATATTACTTCTCTCCCGTAAAGTAAAATGGACCCCATTACCTTTATGCGTACTGTGTTGAATAGCTATAGAAATGTTCCTCTAGCTTGACTGAAGTGTTTAAATCCAACAGTGCTCAATATGGAAGAAAATGCTACAGTCAACATCCTACCTAGAGATAAATTCATATTCCTGTATGATTTCCTGTAAAATCATACTTCTCCAATACTTCTCCAACCTGATATGTAGGATTGCAAACTCCATCATTCCCAGACTAATTATTCAACCATGTTTATTCAAAATTAAATAGCAATAGCAATAGCAGTTAGACTTACATACCACTTCATAGGGCTTTCAGCCCCCTCTAAGCGGTTTACAGAGTCAGCATATTGCCCCCAACAACAATCCGGGTCCTCGTTTTACCCACCTCGGAAGGATGGAAGGCTAAGTCAACCCTGAGCCGGTGAGAGATTTGAACAGCCGAACTGCAGAACTGCAGTCAGCTGAAGTAGCCTGCAGTGCTGCATTTAACCACTGTGCCCGCCACCACTGCGCCACCTCCAACTTAGTGGAGCTTACTTATCAGTAGGCTTAGATTTGGATTGTTAAGTAACTGAAAACACTTTCAAATCTGTACTCTGCACCCAGTCTGAAGACTTCTGTTATTGTACAGCATTGGCAGGAGTTAAAAGCTGAGCTGATATCTACCTGGTTGGGCTGTAGAGAGTATATGAAATCACACTTAAAATGGTTTCTCTTTTGCTAGGCTGACAGCTCTGGAGGGCTTGTCAATTTTCCACTGTGGGAATTCTTCTGTTTACCCTCCCTCCAAATTCCTTAGCTCAATCTAGCCTCTCCTTCCTCCCACAGAGAATCAGCTGTCATTCCTTAGGACTGATGCGCTATTATTAACTTTTTAAAAAGTACCAAAGGACAAAGCTTTGGTGGCTTTGTAGCTCCCTCTACTTGGCCAGATAATTTACCAAACAAATACATACGGTACAAATTACCAAACAAATGCATACAGTACAACATGCAAATCAGGGATGGGTTTCAAATGGTTCTCGGCGGTTCCCGCGAACCGGTTGGTCGGCGAACCCAGAAGTAAGTAACTTCCAGGAACGGCGAAGGGCCCACCCGCCCGCAATCCTTACCGGTCTTTGAAGGCTTCTGCACTTCCACGCAGGCGCATTGCACATACAGCACCTGCGCGATTCTCCGCAAGCAGCTGGAGCATTGCGCAGGCGCTACGATGCATGCGTGAACTGCGCGCGTGCACGAGGACACTGCCGGCCCTGTTCCAACCGAACCGGTTGGAACGGGATAAACAACCCACCACTGATGCAAATAAAAAAGAAAAGGGGAGATGAGGCACTGACTGAACACAGTCTTTGCAGCTTGATGATTGATCAGCTAAAGGGACACTGATTGGCTTAATGTTTCTCAACAGTGTTGAGAGGAAGAAGCAGTGAAGAAAGTTGAATTGAATTTATTTCATTTATATTGAATTTATTTCATTTATATGCCGCCCTTTTCCCCGAAGGGGACTCAGTTGTGGGTCACTTAAAATCCTTAAGGGATTGGGGTGTAAAAATAGCAAAATAAAAGTACATTTTTACTGGTTTAATCTAGTTTATATAGTAGTTAGCTTTTTCACACTGCCTTCTGAAGAACTCTGGCTTCGTGTGAATGAGTTGAATCACTCCAACTTTGCTTCTGCTGCCATTGCAAAGGATGAAATAAACCACAGCATAATTTCTTCTTAGTGTGTTTTAATGTGATGTGGAGCTGGGGAATTCTGGCTTTTTTTTCATTCTAACAAGCCAAGATTTGAAAGCCAAGAACTCAGTATGTATACCCGCTTCTCGCAGGTGGCCCTCAAAGAAATAGAATGGAAGGGGGAAAAATTTGCATCTTATTAAACTATTAGGGAGAGGGGGAGGAGAAGGAGGAGTGGAAAATTCTTTTCAGCTTGAGATAACTTGGATTTTACCTGGGAAAATTATCTGTAATCAATGATTTTATTCACATGGACATTATTTGGCTATATATAGTTATGTGGTTTCCCCACTGACTGCTACATGAACACTTTTGACTTGCAGACATCTGCCCACAATGCAGGTCTAGTGGAAAACCATGCAGCTTCCAGAATTTGTACCAACACTGTGGTTCCACTATTCTTTCAATTGGCCCTTCAGACTCATTATATGCTTAAAGCAGAATTATGATCAATATACCTATACATATATATGTGAGCTACAGAAATATAACTGAACTGCAAAAACAAAACAAAAAAATGAATACTTTTAACTCTTCAACTATATTTGAGACAGATTAGAAGCCATCTAAACACGTTCAATAGAAACCCAACAGGTTTAGCAGGTGAAACAAGTCCAATACCTTCTATGTCAAGCTCATAGCTTTTCTTTTAAAATGGATGTTAAATTATGCCATTAATATGAACCAAGGAGTGGCAATTTCTATCCACCTTCCTTTCTTTTCAAGGATTTGTAGCTTATGATTTCTAATGTTTCTTCAGTGGACTTTTACCAGAAGCCAACAGCTGGGAAATTCCAATACTGTAGCAGCCAAAGAGTACTCAGATTTAGAAACAAATTCTAAGAATCCAACCCCCTTAGGCTTGGCAAGGACCCAGATAGCTGCAAAAGCAATTCTACCAATCTTTGGAGAAAAGCCAAGCTGGCAACTTTTGAAAAAGAAGACTTTCTCAACAGCCAATTCATTGGCATGGATTGTGTAGACCAGTGGTTCCCAAACTTGGCAACTTTAAGACTTGTGCACTTCAACTCCCAGAATTCTCCAGCCAGCTCAGCTCTGCTGGCTGGAGAATTCTGGGAGTTGAAGTCCACAAGTCTTAAAGTTGCCAAGTTTGGGAACCGCTGGTGTAGACCCAACTTTGGAAAATGAAAACACCCTGCAAAATGGCAGCTTAGAATGGGACCACATTATAAATAAAAATTTAGCTGCTCCTGGTTATTTCTCTCACTTATAAAGTCTTAAGTGAGTAAAAGGAAGGAGGGGATAAGATATTAAGTATAAAAAATACCATACAGAGCTATTTAAAAAAAGTAACTCCCGACAGGATAAGATAGAATTGACTTGCAAAGAGTAAACCTAAGGAAACTTGCTGAACAGGTTTTGCTGGATTGGGCATTATTTTCAATGTTTTGATAAGAGATGATTGAAGGGGAGGAGAAAGTGCACAATCAAACCTTCAGGACACTATTTTCTGGCACACTGCTGTCTCCCTTTAATACAGTCCATATCTAAGCAGGTATCCTAATCGCTTGGGAACATTCCATTAAAGGTAAAGTTATGCCATGTTTTATTGGTTCATCACATCACATAACTTTTCCTGTTACATGAAAGGGCGAAATTCAGGAATGTTTTCTGCAAGGATGTTGGAAGTTGGTAAATGATCTATTCCTGGTTATTTTTAAAATGAAATCGCTTTTAGCAAAAGTAGCAATAGCAATAGCAGTTAGACTTATATACCGCTTCATAGGGCTTTCAGCCCTCTCTAAGCGGTTTACAGAGTCAGCATATCGCTCCCACAGTCTGGGTCCTCATTTCACCCACCTCGGAAGGATGGAAGGCTGAGTTAACCTTGAGCCAGTGAGATTAGAACCGCTGAACTGCAGATAACAGTCAGCTGAAGTGCCCTGCAGTACTGCACCCTAACCACTGCGCCACCTCGGCTCTTGTGTTCTTTTTTCAGAGAGAGTCTCTCTTTAGAAGACTGCTAGCTACAGTGAAGAACATTATAAATGATTAATTATATTCATAGTCAAAATCATTAGGGATTTTAAATGTATCAATCAGCATGTTAAAAATAAGCTTTGCTCTGAGCCCAAGGTTCACGAAGTGCTCAATTAACAAAGGCAGAGATGTCATTTCTTCGCTGGCTGGGGAATTCTGGGAGTTGAAGTCCAGACATCTTCAAGTGACCAAGGTTGAGAAACACTGCTCTATAGTCTCTCTTACTTTACCAAATGCATGGTTTGGATCCGTTTCCCTTTTTTACAGCACAACTTGTGCACTCCTAATACAACTCAGGAAATAAACAGTAAGCAAGGGTCGCTCAAGGTACTTTGGTTCATGTTTTGTTTCCATGCACCAAAATAGAGATTAATAAATTGTGAATCATTTCCTAATTTCAGTTGAGGTAGTCCTGGCAATCTTATTTCAACACTGGTAACAAGACAGTATTGGTCAGCAACCTGACAATATCAAGCCAGTTTGCAAACTACATAGTTCTGTGTTAAGAAATAAATAGTTGAGGGTGCTTTTAGGGAGAATCTCTCTCTTTCTGCCATTGACTGCAATGCAGGTAACCATGCCGTCTAAAACAGGGTTGGGGTTGAACTGGTTAAGTTAATATGCTTTGTAATCACATTGCCAAACTTTTCTCTTACACCTGTTACTTTTTAAGTGGTATTTATTTGCAACTTATCCACTAGCCTTTGCCTGTGTGTACAAAGAAAGTAAAGGGGGGATAACGGAAGTTCCCTTCTCGCCAGTTATTTTGGCAAAGAGCCGAGGTGGCGCAGTGGGTAGAGTGCAGTACTGCAGGCCACTTCAGCTGATTGTTATCTGCAGTTCAGCGGTTCTAATCTCACCGGCTCAAGGTTGACTCAGCCTTCCATCCTTCCGAGGTGGGTGAAATGAGGACCCAGACTGTGGGGGCAATATGCTGACTCTGTCATCCGCTTAGAGAGGGCTGAAAGCCCTATGAAACGGTATATAAGTCTAACTGCTATTGCTATTGCTAAAGTGAAGGCTGGGATCCAGTACAATTACTGGATTCATAATTATGGAAGAAAGAAAAATCTCAGCTTCTGTTTCTTGAAGACATTTATGCTCTTCAAGCCTCTGGAAACTTGAAAACTTTCAAATAGCTTTCAATTAGTTTCCTTGCTAGCAACAAGGGAACTTGGTGAATGTTTATTACGGTATTCAGGCCTCTCCAGAAACAAAATTCTGGATCAGCATGCGAGATCAACTTTTAATTCTATCTCTCTTCTCAAGTAAGTGTCCGTGTTTCCTATATTTATGCTTTCTATTAGTGACTATGGAGTTATATTTCATGGCATTAAATCTATTAAGTAAACCAGATATGTGCATCTAAACCACAAAAGCTTTGCATGCTAGCCTTTTTTAGGTTAAACCCAGCATTTATTCATCTGTGTCATAGACAAAAATGATCACCACATCAGAGAATGCAATGCAATCATTACCAGGGCTACAAAGAATTCCGGGGAAATGGAAAATGTTTCCATTTAGTCACCGAACGGTTAATGTAAAGAAGCTTGTACTGTAACTTAATTTATTTATAAACCCTTTGGAAATCTCAAGCTGACAGGAAGGCAGAATGTTTATTGGGGCCTTATAGATACAAGTGAGCTGCATCTTCCTGGCACATGAATAAGTTGACAATACAGGACACAAGAGACGTAGTGGTGAATGCTACACTACATAACCTCCAATGCAGCATCAGGGACTTGCAGTCACTAGAGGCAAGGGAGGCGTGGCCTCACCACTCATGAGGAAAAGGAAAGAATTTTAAAGACTTTTTAAAAAATAATTAAAGCCAAGGTAGTTGCTGCCAGATTCACAGTGACTTGGAACAGTGCTTTGTGTTAACCATAGGAGGAGGCCAGAGAACTAGGGGCCTCTTTTGCATAAGGAATTTTTCACCTTTCAAGAGTTAAGCAAGGGTTAACAAGCAAAAAATTCCTTATGCAAATGAGGCACGTATTCTCTCGCCTCCTGTAGAGGGCATTTTTAGAGGCTTTTTAGAGTTCTCTGGGAGCAACTAGCTCAGTCTGACAGAGCTCTGGCCTTTCATGAGGGGAGGGCAGAGCAGGGCAGGGAGAAGCAGAGTTGAAATCGTCTCTGAAACAGCTGGAAAAGGTGCGTGTGTGGGGAGGGGGGAGGAATTCCAAAAGTTTGATCGGAAGGCAGCAGGGGAAGGGGGGGTATGGCAGAGGAGCTGCTTTCAAGCCTTTGGAAAATATATCCAATCCAACTTCTGTGTTTGTGTTTGAGAGTGAGTGAATGAGAGAGGGATCCAAGTTCTCTGTGTGTGCGTGTGTCTGTTTGAGAGAGGGGGGAGGGAGGGAGGGAGAGAGGGAGGAAGGAGGGGGAGGGAGAAGAAAAAGAATGGGAAAACTTATTTTGCAAGGGGGGAAAAATGCTGTCGCTTTCAATCGGAACTGAGCATGCCTGGCTGTGGAATTCTGGGAGTTGAAGTCCACACGTCTAAAAAGTGCCCCACCAGCCCTAAAGCTGACCGCACGTCACTGTGCAGCATATACCCTCTTCCTCCTTTCCTTCCTCCCCCCACCCCCAGTATGCCTGCTTCCCAGCTTTGATTCCCTGATCCAGCTGACTACTAAGTAAACACATTAAACATATACATAGTAGTCCATTATTCAAGACACCTAACTTAGAATTACATAGACAATTATATTGAATCGTTCCTTTATGTGTACAAGGGATGGAGTAACAGTAGAGCATTTTTTTAAAGTTGAAACTTCTGAAGCACATATTGCTGAAGCATTGGCTGTGTTACTCACTTCACTCCTTGAAGCAACAGCTCGGTGGAGAGGAGTCAGCCACATGTTGTCCTTTGCATTGACACGGGCTCCTGCAAAATCAAATGGACATCTCTTAAATACCACATCACCCAAAAGTGAGGTTTGCTGAACAGAACATCATGCAATACAGAACGTGTTCCAGACCATACTGCCCAATTTTTGACATTTGTTTCAAGATGGCTAATAACCAAAGGCAAAGTGACGTTGCTGATTCCCAAAATAATCCTGGAGCAGGAAAGAGAACTCACCGTCTCACGGTTTCTAACCTGATGCTTTAACCAGTTACTAAAAAATCATGAAAGGTATCAGCAGTTTGCTTGTAACGCTGTCAAAGACCAGGCAGTTCTATTACTTGCATTGTTGATACTGATGCTGCTCATACACATCCTATTCTGTGGCTATCCATACTTGTACAAAAATTTAGTTCATGTGCCCTGGCCAACTGCTCTCCAAATCTATACCTGGAGCAAATGAGAAGGTGAAGAAGCAGAGGAAGGTCCAGAAGTCATAGCTTCACTGAGACAGTATTTTATTACTTTATTAGATTCATTGTCTAAAACCTAAAATAAGCTGGACATTCCTTCCTTCCTTCCTTCCTTCCTTCCTTCCTTCCTTCCTTCCTTCCTTCCTTCCTTCATTCATTCATTCATTCATTCATTCAATTTCTATAACCGCCCATCTCAGCTAAGTGACTTTTCCCTATTCTATAATAGAATCCTCATTCTACTCTTTTTTAAACGAAAGACAGTCCTTATCAATACTACTTATTTTCTTCATTCCAACCCAAATCCCTTTCATTCTGTGAATAGGCTGTTTTTCAAACGTTGTGTTTTCTATTCCTAGTGTCCTATTGTTGTTTAATAAGATTTAAACAGAAGATGGAAGAAATTTTTTTGTCATCAATAGGCCCAATAGTTTATGTAGTTTGGATACAATATCTTTAAAAAAGAAAAGAAAAAGAAGAGAATTCACATCTTGACTGATTGCTTGATTACAATCTCTGAAAAAAATAATGTGTAAATTTTCCTGGGAAATGAAACACATTTCTAAACACACCACAGAAGTATAGTAGGTGCCTTGTTAATCAGATCTCGTTTCCACATCCTCTGCCTTTGCAAATTTGCAAGGTGTTGTTTATCTAACGCAGAGAAGTTATCTGCACATTCAATTTTATTGATGTATTTAAATGTATTTAAAAAGCAACTATTCAGAATGTCCGATTAAGAATGGAACCTTTCCCACTGCTGCAAAAGAGCCATTCAAATTAGTTACCTTTTATTTTAAAATTATGTGACCCTGAACCTTATACTGCCTTGCTGGCTCTGTTACATAAAATTCCTCTGGACCACTATTAGGCAACATATTTTAGGTTACAACTTCCATAAGTCTCAACCAGCAGCTCTCAGAGATCTGCTTCTGCACCTTCCAGAATGCAGCCGCGCGAGCGATTGTGGGTGCACCCCGGTACACCCACGTCACACCTATCCTCCGCGAGCTGCACTGGCTGCCTATTGGTCTTTGGATACGCTTCAAGGTGCTAGTCGTCACTTATAAAAGCCCTTCATGATATTGGACCTGGGTACTTGAGAGACCGCCGGCTGCCAATTACCTCCAATAGACCCATTAGATCCCACAGATTAGGCCTCCTCCGAATTCCATCTACCGGCCAATGCCGTTTGGCTACTACCTGGAGGAGGGCCTTCTCTGTGGCTTCTCCGGCCCTCTGGAACGAGCTCCCCGTGGAGATTCGGACTATCACCACCCTTCAGGCTTTCCGCAAAGCCCTTAAAACCTGGCTGTTCCGACAGGCCTGGGGCTGATGAGTTCCCTGCCCCCGCTCGAATTGTGTGGTTGTTGACTGTTTTTAAATTGTTGTAGTTGTTTGTCCGTTGTCTTTCCTCCATGTTTGTATTCCCCCCCCCCCTTACTTTGGTTTGTGAGCTGCCCTGAGTCCCTCTGGGAATAGGGCGGCATAGAAATGCAATAAATCAAATCAAATCAAATCAAACCTTACACTCAGCGACAAGACAGTACTGGTTGACAGGAGAACATGAATCCATAAACCAAGTGCTCCTTCCTGATTATCTGGCTAATATTCTGTATTTGATAACACAATACTGAATTGGGGGAGTAGGGACCACGCTAATCAGAGCACTTGTAACTCTTTGGAACCTCGGGGTAGAACTGTCACTGTGCAACTCACCCTTTAACAAATCTAACACAGTCCTAACCAATATTAAGCGTCCTGCAGATGTGCTAAGACATTCATTTTAGTAGCTTCAAAGAGCCAAGCTTCTCTTTGAAGTTTGCTGTGCTGATGAAAACCGCCTTTGGCCCACCGCTAGCAAGTATCAAGCAACCTAATCTGAATTGTGTAGCTAATAATCATATCATAACATGGTTCTTTATTAAATTTAAAGCGGTGCTGACGGGGTGATTTCAACAGGGGCACAGCAAACATGGAGGGGAGATTTATACTGCTATGAGACCGTGGGCCCTTGATGGTATAAAAATTTAATCACATACATAAATAAATTAACATTGGGGGGAGGAGGAGGGGGTGTCTTCTTCGTGCCAAAACTAATTTTATGCAAGCAAGAGCTATTTTTGTCAGGGTGGCAGAAAGGGGAGAAGGGTAGCCCTTTTCTCTTTGCAGCAAGCTGCGGATAGATATCTGTCTCGTCCAAATGGTTTTCAATTTTCAAAATTAAGAGAAATGGCTGCTAGACTTAGAGAGCAGGCAACTTTTTTTTTGGGGGGGGGGGCTTTTGATGCTAAATAATTCAGGTATCGAACCATAAATCCCTGACGGGAAAACATGGGTCCTGTGATTCGGTTGTATATAAATTCAAGCAGGATTTCCAAAATCCTTTTATCCCCCCCCCCCCGCCTCAGAATCTCAGTCTCAGTCTTACAAGAGCCAAGGTGGCGCAGTGGTTAAATGCAGCACTGCAGGCTACTGCTAGATCAGCAGGTCAGCGGTTCAAATCTCACCGGCTCAGGGTTGACTCAGCCTTCCATCCTTCCGAGGTGGGTAAAATGAGGACCCAGATTGTTGGGGACAATATGCTGACTCTCTGTAAACCGCTTAGAGAGGCCTGAAAGGCCTATGAAGCGGTATATAAGTCTACTGCTATAGCTATTGCTATTGCTCAGTCTGACAGCTTCAACCTACATAAACAGTCACGCTGGCTACAGTTTCACCGTGCTGTTTTGAGACATCTGGCTGCTGGTCTTCTGCATCATTTTAACTCTGAATAATTTCTGTTTAATGGTAACCCAGAGGCCCATTCCTGATATGTCTCAATGCAAAGGACGTATGCTTTATTCATTACATGCTATGTTTATTTGTACTGCTGGTGCACCAGTTCAGGTGCCACAAGACTAACTACGAACATATTTCACCAAATGTCTCTCCTGAGTCTTGAGGGAAATGCAATGGGCCAATTCTTTTTTGCAGGGTCCAGCTTCCCCAGCAGGACTGCTACAGGTTATAAATCCTTCTTTGCGTTACTTTAAATATAAAAAATGAACCGAAAAGATTTGAGGAGTTTTGCTGTCTGCTGTTTATGCAGATCAGTATTCAACCGATCCATCCTTTATGAAGCAGCCTCCAAAATGTAGGGCTATTTTTAACCAACGGAAATGCATTAGTTTGATAGAGAGAGGCACTACAGCGAAATAATTTATGAGTCGTAACCTGGTATTACTCAAAAGGGGGTACAAGCAGTGATGTCCTTGATAAATAGTGGCACTTCAGAGTTTCGCAGGAAGGAAGCAGTCAGAAAACACACACAAACACAAAAAGTCAGTATTGACCAAACCTCAAAACATGATTGGATGGTCCTTCCAGGTCAAAAAGGAAAGGTGTGTTTATTTATTGATATACATATGTATTAATCAGTTACTTTATTTCATTTGTATGCCACCTATTTCCTTTGAGGATAACTTAAATTACTATTTTAGAAGGAAGAGTTCTCTAAAATAGATTTTTGAACATAGTATCCTGTTCTGACCCCCCCCCCCTCTCTGCTCGTTCACAGATGACAGTCAGACAGAACTTCAAAGGAAATATCTTTATCAGTCCTGGCTCAAGTTGGCTGCGAGCCCAAAAATAAATGTAGATAAAGTCTTTGGCAAAACATTACACAGCAAAAGCAAAAACAAAAAGCTCTTACAGCAAACCAGGTTTACAGAAAGCAAATCACTTATCCAAGTGCCTCTTTGAATCAGGTTTACAAAAAGCAAATCACTTATCCAAATCTCGAAACGATGAACCACACATGACAAACGACGAACCACGAACGAACATTGACTTCTGCAACTAAGGCATGGCACCACCCATCTTTTATCTGCAGAAGACGACCCTAACGAGCAACAGCTGCTCATTATTCCTGCATCCCGGCGCAACTCACAGCAAGCTGCTGCTGAATCACAACAGTATCCCAATGTTTGCACCAATGTCTCTACCAATAGTGAAGCACAAAACAAAGCTTGACATTTAGAAAACATATTTCAAGCATCCTAATGGGTTCATATTCATTATCTCTGTAATCCTTATACACTATTTGGGGAGGAAGGTCAATTTTATCAATACGGTAAAGAAGCATCAGGGAGAAAAGCTGAGAGTGAAAGAAAAAAGCTGAAATATGGCTTCTTCCACAGGTGGCCCTTGAGTTATGACCATAAGAGCCATGGTGCTAGAATGCTATATTGCGGGCTAATTCTGCTGACTTGCCAGGACTTCACTCCTCATTGGCTCAAGGTTGTCTCAGCCTTCTATCCTTCCAAGGTGGATAAAATGAGCACCCAGATTGATGGGGGCAATATGCTGACTCTGTAAACTGTTTAGAGAGGGCTGCAAAGCACTGTGAAGCAGTGTATAAGTCTAAGTGCTATTGCTATTTAACTGTGGTTTGAATTTATGATGGTCTGGAAAAAAATGACTTATGTCCCACCCTCAAAGCTGTTCCTTATAATCATGTTTTGTGACTTTCCCAGCCAGTTTCCGACAAGCATAGGGGAAGCAAGATTTGTTTAACAACAGCATGATCCACTTAACAACTGCATGATTTGCTTAATAATTGGATGATTCACTTAACAATCACAGTAAAAACATTGTAAAATCAGGTCTGGTCATGTAGTTAACAATCACATCACTTAGCAATCAAAATTACTGTTACATTTGTAGTTGTTAAGTCAAGGACTGTAATAACTATGAAGCACTACGTTAGAAGCAATTTCCTGCAGATATTATTCCCCCTTACTCTTATTCTCCTTCTTGGGATGATTTCGGGGGTGGGGGGGGGAGAGGATGTGTAGGAGTGGAAATGTGCAAGGATGCTTTATGCTGAGTTCTAACTATCACTTCATCTAGCCCGGCTTTTTCTACTTTGGAGGTGGTAGCTCTACACATGGCCCAAAAGCAGAACATTGGTGAAACCACATACCTTCAATTATTTTGCCTGAAACACAAGAACGGGTAAAGTGGACATGCTCCAGGTCTCTTCTTTTAAACACTACGATCTGATGGGACCCATGAAATGTGCCTTCTCCATTATGGGACACCGTTACCCCCCAAGATCTGGATGGCCTTACACAAACACCTGGCTGTTCCACCAAGCCTTAAATTAAAGTGTTAAGTAAGCCTGGCTTCTATTATTTTTATGTCGGGAAGTTCTTGAGTTAGACCTCAATATCTTTGTACTTGGTTTATTATTATTATTTTTAGTATTAATGTTTTAAACTGTTGTAAGCCTAGTCTCGTATGTTTAAATATATATGTATCTTTCACATAAATCAAATCAATGCAGAGATTAGGATATTTCTGATCTACCAACATAAGACCTTCAAAGTAGTCCAGATGGGAAAACTAGAACCCTGAGTCTTATACCTACTTTTATTGGAAGATTATAGTAACAGTATCTTGAAAATCTGAAAGCACCTCTTCCCTACCTTACTTTTACTTTTCCCCAAATAGGGGAAGGTCCCGTCTGAAATACTTTCTCTGCCTTTATTTCAGGGGTGGGTTCCTGCCAGTTCTAACCTCTTCTATAGAAGAGGTTCCACAAATCTACCGTGCAGTTTAGAACTGGTTCCAGCTCCCTCCCTCCCCCCACCCGTCCGCACAACGCTTGCCCCGCCCGCCGGTCACTGATTGGCTGGCTCACCAATCACCCCACCCGCCTCTAAGAGTCCTATTTAAACCTTAAAATCTTAAAGCTGTCAAGTTTGAACACCCCTGGGTTTTTTTTCCTAAAGGGTTAGGGGTAATTTGACAGCTTTAAGACTTGCGTGCTTCAAATGCCAGAGTTTCTGAGCCAACTCTTTGGTTGCTAAGCAAGAGTGTTGTTAAGTGAGTTTCACCACATTTTACAAGTTGGCCATGCCCAACCAGACACATGATTGCCAAGCCACTCCCACTCAAGTCACATGGCTGGCAAGCCACTCCCACAAAGCAGGCCACACCCACAGAAGAGGTTCTAAAACATTTTGAAACCCACCACTGCTATATTTATTCTGTAGACGGAGGTCTCACTTGTCAGGCAGTTGCACTGGCTGCAGCTCTTCCTTCGGTCTTCTAAGGTACGATCACAACTTATTTAATCCACTCCCAAGGATCTTTTCAATAGTTAATGTTAAGGAGTGAACATGCAACCAGTGAACCCTCTTCAAAGTAACTTGATGGGGATCCGGTCATGGGAAAATGTTCAATCGTCTCATTTTATGATTCACTAATCAGACTCATTAGACCTGAGTTTTATACTTTTCTGACAGAAATCCTCATGGTAAGAAATAGGCTATAACATTCACAGCTTCAACATTCATAGCAATAGCCTTTAGATTTATATACAGCTTTATGGTGTTTGTTTGTTTGTTTATTGGTCTTGTATGCCGCCCACTCCCGAAGGACTCCGGGCGGCTTACAATAAACAAGGGAAGGGGATAAATAGACAAAACAACACTTTAAAATATGCAACATTTACAGTTACCGTGGGGCTGGATATTTCACAAGCCCTCCAGCCTGCTGGAGCAGCCAGGACTTGGTGGCTTTGCGGAAGGCCGGGAGGGTAGTAAGGGTCCGGATCTCCACAGGGAGGTCATTCCAGAGGGCTGGAGCTGCAACAGAGAAGGCTCTCCCCCGGGGAGTCGCCAGCCGACATTGGCTGGCAGATGGAATCCGGAGGAGACCTAACCTGTGAGATCTGATCGGTCTAAGGGAGGTAATTGGCAGGAGGTGGTCTCTCAGGTACCCAGGTGCTTTAAAGCCCTCTCTAAGTGGTTTACAGAGTCAGCATATTGCCCCCAACAGTTTGGGTCCTCATTTTACCCACCTCAAAAGGATGGAAGGCTGAGTCAACCTTGATCTGAACTGCCAAATTTCAGGCAGCCAGCCGGCAGCAGAAGTAGCCTGTAGTTATGCATTCTAATCACTGTGCCACTGTGGTGCATACTATCCAATTTCCAATGACTCTGAGAGGTTCACAAAAAGATAACATTAAAAGGAATAAAACAGTGTAAAAAATAAGCAAAAACAAGAAATAAAAGACCGCAGATTAGACAGGAGCAAAATCAAACCCGCACAATCTAAATATGGGGTTCCAGGAAAGCATGCGCAAAAGGCCGAGCCTTGAAGGGTGGGGACCATACAGTTCTCGGGGGAACTTAATTCCAGATGGCAGGTGCTGTGTCAGATGGCATGGTTTAAACAAAAGTACCCAGAGCATGCCAAATATGCCAGTTCAAATCAGCCGGACAGATACCATGGAAGACAAAGTAACCAGGCCCGCGTAGGGCTTCATAGATAACCAGCACATTCAATCACACCTGGTTGGAAATAAAACTTGCTATCAACACAACTTGTGAAGCAGAAGTGTTACACGGGCATACCAAGGAATGCCAATGATGTTGCATTTGGATCAGATGAAGCTTTTGAGTGATCTTCAAGGGAAGCCCCATGTGGTACTAATTTTAAGAAAATGCTTCAGAAAAAAATGCTGTTTTGTGCACTCCTTTCAATGTCTCTCTTCTCAGTAACCCACCATTACCACTATCACCACCACTTCCAGTCTTTATTCCTTTCGGGGCAGTTGTCTAAATTAAAATGCCCACTTAAATCTAATACTTTAAAGAAACATTTTCTTGTATTATTAAAAACCTTGTGTTTCCTATTTCTGACTTGTTTCGATAACAAGCCTGTTTTGATTACAAACCAGAAGCACTCAGACTAGTGTATTGGAAACAAATGGTTGTCTTCTTTTTAACGTGATAATGGAACATTTCTTATTTTTTAGACATAGGTAGTTACGAAATTCTGGATTTCTAGAAAGGATTTAGAATTAGTGATATTTGGACTGAGCAATAGCAATAGCAATAGCAGTTAGACTTATATACCGCTTCATAGGGCTTTCAGCCCTCTCTAAGCGGTTTACAGAGTCAGCATATTGCCCCCAACAACAATCCGGGTCCTCATTTTACCCACCTCGGAAGGATGGAAGGCTGAGTCAACCCTGAGCCGGTGAGATTTGAACACGCCGAACTGCAGAACTGCAGTCAGCTGAAGTAGCCTGCAGTGCTGCATTTAACCACTGCGCCACCTCGGCTCTAGAATCATTTATTAAGAGTTAAATGCTATCAGAAATATTTGACTGGCACATATTACTGGGATCGGGCAAGAATTGTCTCAAAGACTAGTCTTGTACCAGGTGATTGCAACCATGTGCTCACTAAATGTGCTGGCAACAACTCCATAAACCCCACCTAAGGGAGCCACAATAGCTCAGAGTAGTGTAATCAGTAGTCTAAACTCCAGAGTACACATGATTGCAAAAAGCTGCTTTCAGAACCACAGAATTTTTCAAGGCATTCCAGCACCAGAGAACATAGCCAACGTTTCAAAGTGATTAAATAAAATAAGCTTTCCACTGAGTTCTTCATTGCAATATATGCAGTCTTTATATTGGGTTATGAAAAAAAAATGGCATTACTGTTCATTTTTAAAAGTTATTTGGCTAACATTCTGGCATTAACAAGTAATCAGCTACAAAAATCATTCTGAGCCAAAGCGGTGTTTGACAGAAGCTTAACGTGCCAAGTTGCTACAGACTGAACACTGGAAAAAGTAGTATTTAGAATGCTTTCAGCAAAAAAAAGGTAACGGTGTGTAGTTACAAACCCAGACATATATTGCGGGCTTTCTTATGCTGGTGGCCCTCACATATTCAACGAGTAAATCCCAGCTGGCATGGAAATTGAAATTCAATATATATGGAGGGTACAAGCTGGGAGAGCAGATGTAGCAATTGATGTATTACATATATTAAACCTCTTCGTTTGCATTACCAAATGAGGCATTTCATTTCCGTAGCATTTATGAGCATGTCAATCATTTTGCATTCAGAATTATCGAACAGGAAATATACATACCGGACAAGATAAGGAGCTCAATAATCTCTGCATCTCCCAAGAAAGCAGCAACGTGGAGCGGGGTGCGCTTCTCCGTGTCCTAAAAGAAAAAAGAAAAGAATGGTTTAAAAAGGCCATTGCAGATCTTGAGTATGTTCTAGGAAGCTAAGACTATTTATTTATCAATTATCAATTATCAATTATCAATTATCAATTATCAATTATCAATTATCAATTATCAATTATCAATTATCAATTATCAATTATCAATTATCAATTATCAATTATCAATTATCAATTATCAATTATCAATTATCAATTATCAATTATCAATTATCAATTATCAATTATCAATTACTATTTATTATTTATTATTTGTAATTTTTATATGCCGCCCAATCCCAAAGGACTCCGGGCGGCTTACAAGAAATATAAAAAGCACATAACGACAAAACAATTTAAAACAACAGACACCCCTCATACATTCATTCTAGTTGGGGCCGGACCTCAACAGTGAGGTCAACAGCCCCAGGCCTGCCGGAACAGCCAAGTTTTTACGGCTTTCCTGAAGGCCATCAGAGTGGGTATGGTCTGGATTTCCAGGGGGAGCTGGTTCCAAAGAGTCGGAGCAGCCACCGAGAAGGCTCTCCTCCGAGGGCCCGCCAGCCGACATTGTTTGGCCGACGGCATCTGAAGGAGGCCCAATCTATGGGATCTTACTGGCCACTGGGAGGTATGTGTCAGCAGGCGGTCTCGAAGGTATCCTGGCCCTAAGCCAAGTAGGGCTTTAAAGGTAATAACCAACACCTTGAATTGAGTCCGGAGACCAATAGGTAGCCAGTGCAGTTCACGGAGGATAGGTGTAACGTGGGTGTACTCAGCACACTCAATATCGCCCGCGCGGCTGCATTCTGAACTAACTGCAGTCTCCGAACGCTTTTCAAGGGTAGCCCCATGTAGAGCGTGTTACAATAATCCAGACTTGAGGTGACAAGAGCATAATTTTGAAGTGGTGTAGAACTTTTTTTTAAAGAGAGAGGTGGTACAATACTGACTCCAAGCAACTATCTGGTTTAGCCCCTGAAGTTTTCTTGGTAAGGTTTTTTAGAAATGATTTCCTAGACGATACAGAACCCAGACGAGACATTATGAAATGGGAAAGGGGGGGCAGAGGGGGGAAACAGAAAAGAAAGTACTAAATATACAAGTATATATTCAAGAGTGAGATATAAAGGAGGGAAAATGTAGTTAGGATAGATTAGCGAAGGAAAGGGAATAAGAAATTATACTAAACTATATTTGGGTTTACGGAAATACCATCCCAAGAAAACACAAATTGAGATTTGAAAGAGACACCTATAACAACGGGGGGGGGGGAAGGAAGAGAGGATGAGAGGAAGAAGAGGGAGGGAAGGAAGGAAGAGGTAAGGAGAGGAGGGTGAGAGAAAGAGAAGGAGAGAGGGTAGGAAGGGGAAGAAAAAGAGTAGAGGTAGGGAAGAGGTAAGGGAAGAAGGAAGGGAAAAGAGAGAAGGAAGGAAGGAAGTAGAGAAGGGAGAGAGGGAGAAAAGGAAAGGAAAATAAGGTGGTGTTAAAACAGGCGGATGGGATGGTAAATAAAGCTGTATGTTATAACCTTTTAAATGGAATAATAAATGTATAAGAATGACAAATGTAAAAAAGAAGAATAACCATGTGAATGTATACCTATAATTCTATGTAAGAGAATAAAAAATAAAAAAACTTTTCAAAATAAATAAATAAATGATTTCCTAGGTTGAGAAGAGACCCACCCAAAGTTTAGCCTGATGCCTTAATACACCAAACTGACTCTTTCTGTAGGCTTAAATCGGTGTAAAATAATGGTTAGGTCTTATTTACTCTCGAAAATCAATGCAGAAGACAGAATGACAGGTGGAGACTTCTTTATATATAAAGTTTTTTATTTTTTCATTTTCATAACCTATAACCACATGTATACTATTACATAGCCAACATCGTATGGTATTATTAAATGTTTACATCAATTCATCTTACCATCAACTCCCAAAAATAATTATTGGCTCTTCTGCTCTCCATACACCATCTTTGTACCTTATCCATCACTTTCTTCTCTCTCTCTCTCCCCCTCCTCCTTACCTCCTTTCTTCCCTCTGTCACCCTTTTCTTCTCTACTTCCCTTTCCTCTCTCCTTCTCCTCTCTCCCCTTTCCACTCCTCCTTCCTCTCCTCCTCTTCCCCCCCTGCCCTCTTTCCTATCCCTCTCTTATTCATTTACCTCTTTCTACTTCACACTCTTCATCTCATTTATTTGGTGTATTTCAGCTTCTGAGCGAGCTCCATTTTATTTTGATGGTATTTATAATTCCTTTTCAATATACATATTTCATTTTAACATATATCCTCCTCCTTCTTTTTTTAAAGAGAGAACAAAAAAGTATACATATATAGTCATTGTGTTTTTAAACCACCACCACTACCCGCCTAATTTTGGCCGAGATGTAGACCTGGTTACAATTCCCAGCTATTCTCATCATTATATTTATATAATTATATATCCTTACATGGCCCCACTTTGTGATTCTGTCTTTAAATCTCACTAGTTTCCCATTGTAAGTATGTTTCATGTTGCCTCTCCATTTTTCCATATCTTGGTTTAGATTACCCTTAATTGTCTATAAATAGCAATCCTTACTGTTCAATGTTCATTACAATTCCCTTAATCCACTATATAGCATAACAAGTGGTACACATCTCACTTTGTTCATCATCTTAAAAGTTCTATATATGTCCATGTTTCATATATTTAACCCATGCTTAACCGTCCTTCTATTGTCATGTTCAATCAATTAGCAATTCAGTTCAATTATCATGTATAAAAGTGAATCACAAACTTCTGCTTTACAATCTCCCCATATCATTCATATTTGTCCATTTTCCATATGCTTTAACCTTTATTTAATTATCTCTCCCTTATCATATTCAATCAGTTAGCAACTCCATTTTATTATCATATTTAGTAATAAACCCCTTATCTTAGCTTTATATTTTCCCATATAACAATTTCTAGTTCTCTGGTTTTTTTCCTAGTAAGGCATTTGTCTCCCTCTCTATTCCTGCCTTCTCCCTTTTCTTTGTTTTGACATGTCCATCCTCTTCAATTTTCCCCAAGTCACCGTCAAAAAGATCTTTTTTATTTCCCTTTGTTGGGGCGTAACTTCCTACTTCAATTTTCCTTATGCCACTGTCAATCTCCAAAACATCTTTTATCTGCTTGTTATTCCTTTTTGTTGGGACATTTTTCCCTATACCACTGCCAAGCCCAATTGAGTTTTTTGTCTGCTTTTTATTTCCCATCTTTTCTACCCCTTCATTGTCTCTCCTCCCTTCTTCCTTCCCTTCTTCTTTAAATACCTGCTTCTCTGAATTCAGAATTCTATTTAGGCTTGATTTTAATGATTTATGCATATTTTTTATAATTTCACGTAGTTCTTCAAATTCCCACCTTTCCATAATGTCCATTCCCAAAGTTACAGTTAGTTATACAGTTCTCATTTCAGAGTTCTGGTCCACCTTAAATTTATCTACTTCATCTGCTGTGGGGAAGAGCGACAAGAGCCATCTTGGTCTTTTGTTCTTCTTTAATGTCCAGTTCCAAAATTGTAGTTAGTTATAGAAATCTTATTTCGAGGTTCTGGTCCACCTTAAATTTATTTAATTCAACTACTGTGGAAGTGGAAGAAAAGCTGGAGCCATCTTGATCTTTTGCAGACAAAAGAGGAAAAAAAGACTTCGTATTTCCCAGTTCTTGATTTTGTTATTATTTTTCCTTGCTATTTTCCACCTCTTGTTAGTTATAATTGCTCAAAATATATTAATTGGAACAAACTTGCATACAGCCAAACTCAGGTATGTTTCTCTTTCCTCCTGCTTTTCCAAGTTCTGATTTATGGCAGTTGATTAATTAAAATTTCCCACACAGGCAAGATTAGGTTATCAATTGTCAGTGAGGAGATTGTTAGTGCATTTTTCTTGATCTTTCTCCCTTGTTGCATTCCACCTCTCGTTAATTGGAGTTGCTTAAAATATGTTGGTTAAAAGACACTCGGACGAAGCAAATCTTCATGCGCCAAGACTCCTTTAAAAACACAATCCTTTCAAGTCCAAAACCAAATGTAAAGTTAGTGTTTGAGTGTGTTTGTCACTTCTGTGCTTTCTCCCTTTCTGTCCGAATTGTTTCAAACAAATAGCTTGGGGGGGGGGCATTTTCCTTTTCTTTCTTTCTTTTGCAAAAATCCAATCTGTCCATCAATATTATTTGTGCTCTCAAGATTCTTTGCCTTTTCCAAGTTTTGATATATGACTGTGGCTTAGATACATTTTCTTACCAGTCTTTCAACTGGATGGGGAAAACCGGGAAGCTTTCAGATTTGGGTTTTCCCAGATGTGCCAACATGACTCTCTTACCTGAGAGACCGCCTCCTGCCAATTACCTCCCTCAGACCGATTAGATCTCACAGGTTAGGTCTCCTCCGGATTCCATCTGCCAGCCAATGTCGGCTGGCGACCCCCCCGGGGGAGAGCCTTCTCTGTTGCAGCTCCAGCCCTCTGGAATGATTTCCCTGTGGAGATCCGGACCCTTACTACCCTCCCGGCCTTCCACAAAGCCACCAAGTCCTGGCTGCTGCAGCTGGCCCGGGGGGCCTGTGAAATATCCAGCCCCACGGAAATTGTGAATGTTGTGGTTTTGTTTTTAAAGTGTTGTCTTTGTCTAGTTTTCCCCCTTTCCCTTGTCTATTGTGAGCCACCCGGAGTCCTTCGGGAGTGGGCGGCATACAAGACAAATCAAATCAAATCAAATTAATAAATTGGAACTTTGAGCAATATTTTGCCTTGGAGTCTGATTTAATTTTGGAGGCTATTGGAACCCTGACATGGGGCTTTCTAGAATCACAGAGCTCAGAAATTACAAACATAGCAATTAGCTAGAAACAGATATTCTGAATTTCATTAAAGTTGCGGCACTTTTACTATAGACCATATTTTAGGAATATGTGGACTTCCTAGATATAGTATTAAGTTCAAATAAAATTAAAAACACATCAAACAATCGAAGATTTCCTCAAGTTGCACTTGACACTTGATGATGATATGCACATGCCTTTGTGTTTTCTTGCCAACAATATAGAAATGTTTTATATTGCCTTCCTTCTAATTTCTTCTCAATCTAGGCTACAGAGCTGGCATTTCCTGATAATCTTTTATTAATCCTTATATTAATTACTGGTAGGCCTAATCCTACTTAGCTTTTTCACTATTAGTTAAAATAGGCCAGATATTCAAGAGTGAGTGGCAACTGGAGACCAATTTGCAATATGTAGAAGTTATCAAGTTCTATATCAAAAGGACAGAAAAAAGAAATGGTCAGGCCTGCATTTATATTCCTTTTAGAATTTTGGCCTGCCACACTTTCTCTTATTTCATTATGCTGGTTCTTTAGTATAGTCGATGGGAGGGGGGAATAGAAGGAGTAGGATTGTGGAATGTATTATTTTTATTCTTTGCTAGAAGTCAAGGTCATCCTTTGTCTCCGCACTTTCACACCTGACCGGAAGAAGCTGGGTGTGGATGCCAGCGTGGAAGAAGAAGATTGGACCATGTGATGGATTGTAGGTGTGGGGACAAGATCATGAACTTTTAACTGGGTGGAATTCTGAGGTCATTTCCAGTATTGGGATTAACACAGATGTGCCTAAGATGTCTGTCTTATTAAATTGGAACAAAAAGGATAGTTTTGCCTTGGACTCTGATTTAATTCTGCATGATACTTGGAACACTGACAGAAATATCAGGGCTCATATATGGAAGACATTTCTCTTCCTTTATAAATATTTTGAAAGATTCTAGTTTACACAAATAATTGAATGAAAGAAAGTCGGTTGCAGAGGAAGGACAGCTTACATTAAAATAAGCATGGTATGTTTTAAACACAGATCTTAAACAAACTAAAAAAAGGATGGCCCAAAACAATAGCTACATTTACTTCACCCTTTAGTAAAAGTATTTTGCATTGTTGTATAAGCTTGTGCAAAAAAAAAAGTAGAATGATACATGAGTAAGATAACTTTTGCTGAGGAAATCGTAAGAACAATGAACGGAGGACAACTGTATATGGATATTATTCAATCATTTAAACATACAGTATCTTCCTTTATCTAATTAAATCCAAATATGTTGGAGTAGAATATTGATCAATACGGAATTATGGGAACTAGAAACCAACTGAAGTGGAGAGCTTTAAATGGTTGTTGCCATTCAGTTGTGTCCAACCCACAACCACTATATGGATCAACACCAGAGGTGATATTCAGCTGGTTCTCTCCAGTTCAGTAGAATATAAGTAGAAGAGAATACAGCCAAAATAATTTTAGGGCCTGGAGCATAGTTCCAAAACACGAAACCGACCTGCTCTAAATTCAGGACACAAAATGGCTCAATCTCAAAATTGGTCCATCCATCTTAAAATATTGAAAAATAATCCTATAAACCCTTACACTAACTGCCAATTTATGGCAGCTTCATATTCCCTGAGGCTCTGGCTAACCGAATAAATCCTCATAAGATACAATGGATTTCAGACCGTGCAAAGAATAAATGAGAAAAATGACCTGTCAATATAAAAAATAATAATATTAATTATAGCCATGAAATATTGACTTTCAGTGAAATTTAGATATACAATAATGGGAACCAGCCAGGTCCCTAAACTACTGTTAGATTAAGCACATATATTTAAGCTGTATAAATTCAGGCTGAGGAATTCTAAATCCTCTTATTCCCTGTAGATATTTAGCCTATGAAACCACGTGCACGAACACTGGGTTAACAATCAGGGCCGTAAGATAAGACCTACAAAGAGAAATTTTTGAGGAAAAAATAGAGCAATCAACATATTTGAATCAGCAAGAACAAGCTAAACCAAGTAAATTCATAATGAAACACTCTCTACATATAATCATACTGTATTTCTGCACGTTAGGAAAGGAAGCAAATGTTTGTATCTATTCTTTTTACGATATTATGCAGCAGAGATCATTATCACTGCAGGAAACCCAAAATCACACCTTACTGGTTTTGAGAATTACAACCCAACACCAGTCCTTCATCAGTAAAATGTAATATATTTTCATATAGGTTAAAACAGCAAACAGCATTGACTATGCAGTAAGAAAGAGACCATTAGAAAGCCTTAAAATAAATTACACATAATGGCCAGGATCACTCAAATAGAAGTCTTCTACACAAACAAATATACAGAATGTGATCCTCTACTCACACTTAAAAACAGAATAGCAGAGTTAGAAGGAATGTTGGCGGTCTTCTAATCCAACCCCCTGCTTAGGTAGGAAACACCACTTCACCACTTCAGACAAATAGTTAACCAATCTCTTTGGAAAAACTTCCAGTGTTGGAGCATTCACAATCTCTGGAAGCAAGTTGTTCCACTGATTAATTGTTCTGCCAGGAAATTTCTCCTTGGTTCTAAGTAGCTTCTCTCCTTCATTAGTTTCCACCCATTGCTTCTTGTCCTGCCCTCAGCTGCTTTGGAGAATAGCTTGATTCCCTCTTCTTTGTAGCGGCCCCTGAGATATTGGAAGACTGGGATCATGTCACCTCTAGTCCTCCGGGTAGTTGCCAGCCGTCAATGTCGACTGGCAACTACCCGGAGGAGAGCCTTCTCGGTGGCTGCTCCGACCCTATGGAACGAACTCCCCGTGGAGATTCGTACCCTCACCACCCTCCAGACCTTCCGCATAGCCCTTAAAACCTGGCTGTCCCGACAAGCCTGGGGCTAAGATTTCAACCCCACCCGAATAGTATGACTGTTGCGTTTTTTTAACAATGTACTGTTTTATGTGTGTATTTTTGTCTTGTACTCCTCTCCCCCTTGGATTGTGAGCCGCCCTGAGTCCCCCCAGGGAAAAGGGCGGCATATAAATAAAGTAATCCTAATCCTAATCCTTCTTTTCATCAAACTAGAGATACCCAGTTCCAGTTCTTTATATTTTTTTAGCCTACAGTCCCCTAACCATCTTCGCTGCTTTTCTCTTAAAGTCAACATTTTAGTATTGACTTTATTTGTGTTTAATATTAAATGTCAGGTGCATGAGCTTTTGAAATCCCTAAGCAAGCCTTAGCTGCTAATATACTCTTGCCTCCCCTCTGCTCCTATACATTTGGAACAGTGGTGGGTTTCAAAGATTATTCGAACCTACTCTGTGGGTGTGGCCTCCTCTGTGGGAGTGGCTTGCCACCCATGTGACCGGATGGGAGTGGCTTGCCGCCCAAGTGACTGGATATGAAATTATGAATTAGTACTTAGGTCGGTCCAAGTAGCTATTCAGAAACTCTGGCATTGAAGCATGCAGGTCTTAAAGCTGTCAAGTTACAAGATCCTTGCAACCCTAACTCTTTAGGGGAAAAAACTAGGGGTCTTCAAACCTGACAGCTTTAAGACTTGTGGACTTCAACCCCCAGAATTCCTCCTCCAGTCATGTTGGCTCAGAGACTCTGGCATTGAAGCACGCAAGTCAGTGGTGGGTTTCAAAAAATTTTTGAACCTCTTCTGTAGGTGTGGCCTGCTTTCCGGGTCCACTGCTGGAATCTCTTCTAACCGGTTTGGTAGATTTGACGAACCGGTTCTACCGAATAGGTGCGAACTGGTAGGAACCCACCTCTGATCTGGAAGGAGAAATTGATTCACCCCTCACAATAAGACCTAACATGCTTTGTTTGGTTTTCAGGTATTCTGAACAAAGTTGTTGATGTCTGAACAATGTCTGCTGTGGTTTATTCACCAATTCCTGCTTAAAATATTCTCATTTTATTTTATTTATTAAATGTATATGCCACCCATCTCACTTACAAAGCAACTCTGGGCAGCATATAAATCATAGTTCAGCATATTCTGTCAAGCCAATTGTACATATCAATTCCATTTTCCCTAACTTCTGAATTGCAGGTTGTGGCTGTGGGTCAGTCAGTCAGTCAGTTGAGATTCTTCAAGCCCTGAAAGACTTCCTTTCCCCAGGATTGTCTGTCAGTAACTGCTTGATTTCTTGTAAGCTCCCACTTGTGTCATGAGTGATAGTATCCAAGCTCCTTATCTTTTGTAAGGCTCTTCTGATTGCTTCCAATTTTCCATGCATCTTCTCCAATGATCCTTGTTTTCATGATATGTATCCAAGTTTTTAAAGTTTGAACTTCATTACTAGCCCTTCCAGTGAGCGACCCAATTTCATTTCACCTAGTATTGAATTATTTGTTCATTTTTGTGGTCCAAACTATTCTGAAGAATTTTGTCCAGCATTACAGTTCAAATGCATGCATTTTTCTTCAGTCAGCCTTTCTGACAGTCCAGTTGTTATAGTCACATACTGCAATTAGAGAAACTATGACAGTAATAATTAGTGTGGTAGCTTTATAATTTCACATTTTGTCGTATTTCTTTTTGCTCAAGTAGCAGATGCCTTTGCATTTCATAGCTTTAGCCACCAACCTTGTAAAATTTTGAGCCCACCGTTCCATTGTTTCAACTTCACATTTTCTTGTTTCCATTGGATTGGCATTGTCTGACATAACCTTAAGGACTTTTTAAATATGAGGTAATAGACCAACTTTTGTACTCTTCTTTTACCCGCAATAATTTATAATTATTATAATTTAGTCTTCCTCACTTCTTGCTGTCAAAGTGGTATCATTAAGATATCCAAGACTATGAATGTTTCTCCCAGCAATTTTAATTTAAATTGTCTTTCTCCCAGGACAGATTTTTAAAAATATATTCTACAAATAACTTAAATAAATATGATAACTACACAACCTTGACTCACTTCTTTCCTTATTGTGAACTATTTTGTGCTTTAAAATAAACTTAGGTTGTAAACCAAATCAGAATCACTGGCTTGTTAAGTAGCTAGTAGAGTCTGTTCTAAGAGCCTACTCCGAGTTCTTACTAATAAGAATGATAAGAAATTCAACAATCGTAAATATGCTATTGCTCTACCTGACAAAAGAGAGATCATAGGAAACACACAAGACCTAAATATTCTTATGCTGTGAAAGCTTTAGCTTATCTACAAATGCCCTATTATTTAAAGTTTAAAAAGTATATTTAGTATATTTTCATACAAAGAATAAAAGATACTTTAAATATAAGATGACAGTTTTATCTATTCATCCATCCATGTTTTAAAATTCTGTTTTATTTTATGCTATGTAGCAAAATTCTATTGCGTTTAATTGTGTTGTTTTCATTATCTGCAGAAAGCCTATGTAATTGGATTGGATTTGGATTTGGATTTATTACATTTATATGCCGCCCTTTTCCCCGAAGGGGACTCAGGGCGGCTCACAATTCAGTCAGGGAAGGGGTACAGACAGGGGATAAAAAAACAAAACATAACAATACACAATTTAAAACACACAACAACCATACCATTCGAGGAGGGGGGCAAAAGCTCTTTCGCCCCAGGCCTGTCGGAACAGCCAGGTTTTAAGGGCTTTGCGGAAGGCCTGGAGGGTGGTGAGGGTTCGAATCTCCACGGGGAGCTCGTTCCAGAGGGTCGGAGCAGCCACATAGAAGGCTCTCCTCCGGGTAGTCGCCAGTCGGCATTGGCCGGCGGATGGAATTCGGAGGAGGCCTAATCTGTGGGATCTAATCGGTCTAGTGGAGGTAATAAAAGTTCTATTGCAATTAAGAATTCATTGCTAAACCAAATCCTGAATCTTTCTCTTCATCCTGCTTTACAAATCTCTAAAGTGAGAGAAAACATGCATGAACTCATCAAGGCTCATTTGCTTTATTCCAGATCAAGACTGGAGAACAACCTAGATGTTTAAATGCAAGCTAATCTAAATGACAAGCAATTACCTTTCTTATTTCCTCTTTCCTGAAGAAAGAAACTTAAAAGAAAACCACTAAACTGCATCTTTTCAAGAAAGGCAATTCTATCGCTTTCAGTTGGAATCAACCCCCTCCTCCAGAACTGCTATGTAGCCTCATTATGAAGGGGGAGAGAAGCACGTGCCAAGAATATACAATTCCAGCAGGGTCATCCAAGATGTGACAGTCATCCAAACTACACATCAAGCAGGTTCTTATATTGGTCAGCAGCTAAATGGAAATGTGCTGGAGGCAGAAGATCATTTTAATGATAAAGATCAAGACATCATTTCATATTGCAGCAGAGAAGACAGAGTGATAAACTGTTCCGATTTTACCAATATTTTACAACCAGACCAT
Source organism: Thamnophis sirtalis (assembly GCF_051295495.1). NCBI lineage: Eukaryota > Metazoa > Chordata > Lepidosauria > Squamata > Natricidae > Thamnophis > Thamnophis sirtalis. The sequence continues at coordinate 9,412,748 of NW_028261381.1, read as the reverse complement.
GGGAATGGAAAATATAAAATAATGATTGGATGATACTCATGATGGATGGCACTCAGCAGGCTTCTGAGAAAGAACTGATGGGAAAGAACTAATGGGGATTATGACAAAGCTACATTAAAGCCTTTAGGCTATCTAACTGTTGATTTTGCCATACAGAACATCTTCATATGCAAATGGACATTACCAGATAGACTACACAGAGATATCAAATTGACTCTATCAGTGGCACAAGGAAGTAGAAAATACTCATTTATAAGAGCAAGCACATGGTCAGGGGCTGATTGTGGAATAGATTACAAATTGCTCAAGTGGAAATTCCAAGCTCAACTAAGGCAGCAGAAGAAAGCCAACCACCATCCATGATGTAATCTTGAACATGCCCCCCCCCCCATTACTTTCAAGGAGAACATTTGAAATCCCAAACCTCCTAATAGGGAGCCAAAGGAATTGTAAAATAGACTTAAAGTTGTTAAAGATGAAAGAGAGACTATTAAAAGGGGGGGAGTGGTAATGGGTGTGCTATTTGAAGACTTGAAGAACGCGTGGCACGACAAAACCGCGCTCGACTAAAGCGCGCCCGATTAAACCGCGTGGCTGACGTCATCAACAGGGCGACAACAGCGAGCACGGAGAAAGAAGGGCGCTTTAAATAGCGCTTTGAAAGCAAGCCGATTCAAGTTAAGGTAAGGGTTAGGTTTAGGGTTAGGTTTAGGGTTAGGTTTAGGGTTAGCTTTAGGGTTAGGTTAAGGGTTAGGGTTAGGTTTAGGGTTAGGTTAAGGGTTAGGATTAGGTTTAGGGTTAGGTTTAGGGTTAGGTTTAGGGGGGTTAGGTTTAGGTTTAGGGGTTAATTTTAGGTTTAGCTTTTACAGCGTGCTTTTTTCTCCCCGCTGTTGTCACGCTGTGATGACATCAGCTACGTGGTTTCGTCGAGCGCCCTTTAGTCGAACGTGGTTTTGTGGTGGAACCTGAAGAACCAGGGTTGAGGATAGATCCTTCTGGATCTGACTTGATGGCAATTAATCCATGTAGTTTAAATCAATACTGTTAATCGAAGCTGTGTTTATCTTACATACAAATGTCTTTAAAGATCTGATACTTTTAATGTGTCACAAAGCCTTTGGGTTTTTGTTAAATCTTACCCTGCCTGCCTTCTGGAATGTTTTCCTTACAGTATAATCTCATCATTTACCCATCTTCATAGTTTTATAAAGAAATGCCTTGAAAATGTTGTAGTCTTAATAACAAACACACACAACCATATTTCCCCAGGTAGCAGCTACTGGTTTTTGAAATATCAGCATTTACTGTCTAACTGATAACTAACCACCTCACCATACTGTTATTGCGGTGGATTACGAAAACAACACACTAAGCAGCAATAAAATAGCACTTCCATGAAGAATGTAGGAAGAGAACCCAGGGGGGCATCTTGATTGTATCTGTTCTGCCCAATTGAACTTCCATATCTGTCGGGAGAAAGCTCTGGATCTTCACTTCAAGAGCCTTCCAGGTTACTTGTCATTAAATACTGATTGTGACATTTACTAACAGAGGAATCCCTAGTAAATTGTTGATTATAATCCTCTTCATTGTATCACCTGCTGATCTCTAATTCCTAAAACAGCCCAAAGTGGGGGTGGGGCAGTGGTGGGTTTCAAAAAATTTTTGAACCTACTCTGTGGGTATAGCCTCCTTTGTGGGAGTGGCTTGCAGGTCATGTGACCTGGTGGGAGTGACTTGCCGCCCATGTGTTCTCTCGTTCTCTCTCTCTCTCTCTCTCTCTCTCCCCCTTCCTCTTGTCTCTCTGTCCCTTTTTCCTTTTTTCTTTCATCTCTTTCTCATTTTTTCTTTCTTTTTTCTTTTTTTATTTCTTTCTTCCTTTCCCTCTCTCTCTCTCTCTCTCTCTCTCTCTCTCTCTCTCTCTCTCTCTCTGTGTGTGTCAGTGGTGGGTTTCAAAAATTTTTGGAACCTCTTCTATAGGTGTGGCCTGCTTTCCGGGCCACTGGTGGAACCTCTTCTAACCGGTTCGGTAGATTTGACGAACCGGTTCTACCGAACTGGTGCAAACTGGTAGGAACCCACCTCTGTATTGTTGCATTGATACCACAAATTCTGCATTAAAAAAACCTGAAGATCCCATGTGGGCTTGCAAGCTAAATCTGCCACAAACAAGAGCATTAGAAACCTTCAGAGAAAAATGTATGTGTGTGTACGTATGTATGTATGTATGTATGTATGTATGTATGTATGTATCTATCTATCTATCTATCTATCTATCTATCTATCTATCTATCTATCATCCCTCTATCTATCTATCTATCTATCTATCTATCTATCTATCTATCTATCTATCTATCCCCCCATCTTACCTCTTACATATTATTCTACAGCAAGTAGTTAAAGCATCAGATTGAATACTCTGAAAGCTGTCAGAAAGAAACATTTCTGATATACAACATAATTTATTTTGAATGTAACAACAGTTACGGTCCAATGGGACATTTCTATTTCCATCATATTCATATGAGGACAGACTTGTGTGATCATAATTCTGAAGTCGTAGGCACAACTTAGATGAAGGGAGCAATAATGCTTGGTTCTATTTCCAAGCCCAAGGTACACTAGTCAGTATAGGAACACCTGCATGAGCCTAGCATGTACTAAATTAAAAAAAACAAGGATTATTTGTTGTAATTTACCAAATCACAATTGTACTTTAAAGGTAGGAGGCAGAGAAAAGTATTCTGAAAAATTATTGGCTTTGCTATGAATCTTATCTCACCTCCACCAGACATTTTCCTCCTATCGATGAAATACCAAAAGAATTAGAAAAGAAATGTATAAAGTTGCTTACCAAAGCATTAACATCTTCAGTTTTGCAGATTAATATACGTATCTCATCAGGATCGCCGTTGAAAATTGCTTGGACCAGCGGTGGCTAAGGAGATAAAAACAGGAGTGGGGTAGTGGTGGAAAGAGAGTGGTAAATGTTATTCCTCCCTAAAATCAACAAAGATTCAAACCATTGCATACATAGAAACACCTGAGCTGTCTTTCACATCCTCCTTTCATAGAAAAAAAAAGGTTCCTTAATGCAGCTGATGGTACAGTCCTAGAAATATAGACACATTCAACCTCTTACTTAAGAAATCTAATACAGGTAGTCCTTAAGTTACTACCACATTCAAGCCCAAAATTTATGTTGCTAAGTGAAACATTTGTTCAGTGAATTTGTCCCATTTTACAGCTTTTCTTTCCACCGTTGTTAAGTGAATCATTGCATTTGTTAAGTTAGTAACATGGTTATTACTTGGCACCTGGTTCATATTTATGAAGGTACATAACATGTTGTTACTAACTGGATTCCCCATTGATTTTGCTTGTCAGAAGATCACAAAAGCTGATATTCAACTTGTATGCCGCCCTATTCCCGAGGGACTCAGGGAGGCTCACAAACCGGAAGGGAAGGGAACGATACATGAAAAAAGAAAACAAAAACAGACAACAATACAGAACCAGTTTAAAAGGTCTCAACAAGCACACCAATTCGAGTGGGGATGGAACTCAGCAGCTCCAGGCCTGCTGGAACAGCCAGATCTTAACGGCTTTATGGAAAGCCTGAAGGGTGGTGAGGGTCCGAATCTCCACAGGGAGATCGTTCCAGAGGGCCGGAGCAGCCACAGAGAAGGCCCTCCTTCGGGTGGTCGCCAGTTGACATTGGCTGGTAGATGGAATTTGGAGGAGGCCTAGTCTGTGGGATCTAATAGGTCTTTGGGAGGTGATTAGCAGGAGGCGGTCTCTCAAGTACCCAGGTCCAATACCATGTAGGGCTTTATAAGTGACAACTAGCACCTTGAAGCGTATCCGGAGACCAATAGGCAGCCAGTGCAGCTCGCGGAGGATAGGTGTAACGTGGGTGTACCGAGGTGCACCCACAATCGCTCGCGCGGCTGCGTTCCGGACAAGCTGAAGTCTCCGAACGCTCTTCAAGGGCTGCCCCCCCCCATGAACACATGACCCCAGGACACTGCAACTGTCATAAATATAAACCAGTGGCCAAGCATCTGAATTTTGATCACATGATCATGGGGTTGCTGAAATGGTTGTGTGAAAAATGGTCATGTCATTTTTCCCCCCAGCACTGTTCTAACTTTGAACGCTCACTAAATGAACTGTTCTAAGTCAAAGTCTACCTGTAATAATACAAATTATTTTGGTTCTCCAAATTCTACAAATAAGGTTACAAGTGTTATGTCAAGTTCATTCCAGAATGTAATGCATACTTGTGCCTACAAGTACTTTGAAATTGAGAAAGACAGGAGATTAAACTCAGTTTAATATCCTGTCATTAATTGTACTATAGGATAGATATTTTTAAAAACCCAAATTTCTTAATTCTATCCATATTTTAGTGTCAGTAATATAAGGTAATATTTTTCAGATTCTATTTTTTCCAGATTCTGGGTTGAGACTACAGTTTTAGTTTTAAACGATATTATGGCTTTATCTTGGGGACTGTAGTTTTAAAATAAATATTTTGTTAACAATATTATACATCCATATTTAGGGTATCATCTGAAGTGATGTTATTTGACATGTTTTCTTTAAAAGACTTGGCTCTTTTTATGTTTTCTGACCAAAATTAACCATGCTTGTACAGAAATAAATAGAAGTTTCTTTTATGCTTCCTGCACTATTTTTAGGCAGAGCCTTGGTTCTTAAATGGCTAATATCCATTTTTATTTTCATAACTAAACTGTTGCCCTCAGGATCACTGTTTCCAGGTGAAAGAGAGGCCACTTCCTGAAATGCCCTGGAATCTGGCCATTTTCCTATCCTAGAAAATTACAACAAAATAACTTACATTTTCAAATGCATCAGATAGGGCTGTGACAACAAGCACTTAAAAATGTGTGTTATTCCTGGAAAGGAGAAATATCAAAAAAGCCTATTCTGTTCTGAACCATTTATTTTGGAATGACATCCCCTGCCCAAAATCCCTTAGTTTGTAGCACTTCAAATGTATAGAGTTATACATTAAAATTAGATAACTATTCATTCAAAGAATGTTTTACATAAAATATGCAATAAAAAATAAAGGTGGAAAAAGTCAGAGCACCAAAAAAAAAAAAAAAAAAAGGCTCCAGTAAAATTCAAAGACAAGAAAATGGGAAACAGAGGTTCCAAATCAGGTCTTTCTGCCTCCTTGCCAAAGTTTCATGGGGCGTTTAAATAACAAAATAATGTTTACACCGTTTCTTCAACTTCTTTTAACCACACTATTAAAGGAGAAAATAGCCGAAGAATGTCTTTTCATTACTAGTGTCTTTCTGGATGCACCCTAAGATCAGGAATATCCAAGATGAATTAAGAAGAAATAGTAAATCAGCAGAAATTAGACTGTCCATTCACATAAATACAGATTAATAATTTACATAGAGTCATCCTGAAGATTAATTTCTTTTTTTACCAAGCAGAGACCCTTTCCCCATAGCATATACATGTCCTGGCATCATCTTTTTTCCTGAAATATCCTTATCTTGTTGACCGTCATCTTGTCCATTACTCAAGAGTTGGACAGACTTAAGACAACCCAAATGCTGCACAAGGACTGATTCATTAGGTACCGGGTGATGACACACAAATTGATAGACAAATTACTTTTAATAATTCTATTGTAATCTATCATTGGGAGGCCCTCTGCTGTTGCATTCCCAGAAGCACCATCAATCTGGTGAAGGATAAGTGATGTTGGGTCCTACAGTATTAGGAAGGCTGTTGCTGAAGATAGTCCTTATTTCAAAGGAAAGCTTTAATTTCAAGCAAAGACATATTTATTCCCAATCCTTTGCCTCTGGTTAAACTTTCAAACTTTCAAAAGTTAAACTTTTCAAGTTAAACTTCTGTTTTTATTGAAGGAAAAATGGAAGAAACATAGGATTGAATTGAATTGAATTGAATTTTATTATTTGTATGCCGCCCTTCTCCGGGAAGGACTCAGGGCGGCGAACAATTCAAAAAAGGGAAATGGGGAACGTAGAACAAAATACAGATAATTAAAATAGGCAAGAATCACGCAACCACACAAGTCGAGAGGGGAGGGGAACTCATCAACCCCAGGCCTGCCGGCAAAGCCAGGTTTTGACGGCTTTTCGGAAGGCCTGGAGAGAGGTGAGGGTCCGAATCCCTGCGGGGAGTTCGTTCCAGAGGGCTGGAGCTGCCACAGAGAAGGCCCTCCCCCGGGTAGTAGCCAGGTGGCATTGGCTAGTAGACGGAACCCGGAGGAGGCCGACCCTGTGTGATCTAATGGGTCTTTGGGAGGTAATTGGCAGCAGGCGGTCTCTCAAGTACCCAGATCCAATACCATGAAGGGCTTTATAAGTTACGACTAGCACTTTGAAGCGTATCCGGAGACTGATCGGTAGCCAGTGCAGCTCGCGGAGGATAGGTGTAACGTTGGTGTACCGAGGTGCACCCACAATCGCTCGCACGGCTGCATTCTGGACGTCTCCGAATACTCTTCAAGGGCTGCCCCATGTAGAGCGCAATGCAGTAGTAGGATTCCTCTCTTACTCCTATGTCTAGGAAGCCATTTGAGAAGAATTTGAGACAGAGAGGTTACAGCTCACTCCTGGTTTTTTAAAGCACATGTCGGTACCCAAGGGCTTCCTAGAGCAAATCACTGAGCTATACTGGGACTCCTTTGATTCAGATAATCCCCCTAGACTCTGGTCATCCCTTTCATGAGTCCAGAGAGAAGATGACTTGGGAGGGTGATTCAAATTTTCTTCTTTGTTCTTTTTCCCTTTCTTTGAGAGAAGAGAGAACTCTTTCACGCGAGACCTTTGTTTCCCCTGACTTCAAATGTAACATGTGTGAAGGGGATAAATCAAAGCACCCTTGGCTTTTCCTCCTGGCTTTCCATCAAGGAGGTGGAAAAAATTGGAAAGACTCACAGCCTGGCAACCATTTCTTCAGCAAAGCTGTGACTGGTGGATGTTTTTATAACCAACTGTGGATAAACAGTATAGAGGGGCTACAAAGACAGATGATCCAACCAACCATCTTGCTTACCATGTAATGTACACACATTTTCAAAACATCACCTTTTGGCAATGAAACAGATCAAGGAAGATAAAGGTAGGACAGAGATTGGCAGTTGGGTCAATAAATAACACACTAGGATAGAATAGATACACACCAAGACAACTAGACACAAGGACAGTTTTTTCCCGAACCCCATCACTCTGCTAAACAAATTATTCCCTCACCACTGTCAAACCATTCACCAAGGTTGCATTGCTATTACTATTAGTCTTCTCATCGTTCCTATCACCCATCTCCTCCCACTTATGACTGTAACTTTGTTGCTTGTATCCTTATGATTTATATTGATATTGATTGTTTCCTGATTGCTTATTTGTACCCTATAACTATCATTAAGTGATGTACCTCATGATTCTTGACGAATGTATCTTGTCTTTTTATGTACACTGAAAGCATCTGCACCAAAGACAAATTCCTTGTGTGTCCAATTACAGTTGGCCAATAAAGAATTCTATTCTATTCTATTCTATTCTATTCTATTCTATTCTATTCTATTCTATTCCACTCCACTCCACTCCACTCCACTCCACTCCACTCCATTCCATATTGGTGGCAACAACCCACTCATCCACCTCTAATCTCCTTAACACCTTCCTTTCCCTACTTCCATTTATATGTTATCATTGCTGGTGTTCTCACACATCAAAAAGCAGGTTCCCTTCCCATGCATTTTCCAATCTTCTATCCATTTTTCTGTCCCTACCTCTTCTTAGGAAGGGGGAAACATATGCCATGTTTAAAGCTAGGGACATTAGCAGCAGTGGCTTGTTTAACTTTCACCATCCCCCATCCTCCTAACATTTTAATTCCCCTACTCAATTCTTCACATTGCTGCCACTATCACCAGTATCTTCAGGTGAAGTATATTCAACTGCACTCCAATCTTCCTTGCTGTTGGCTTTGCTTTTCTTGAAGCCAAGGGCATCGATGCCAGCAAAAGTGGATGCATGCAATCAGGAAATGTCTGTTCATCTAACCCTTTAAAACCTAGAATTGCTGCCAAGCGTTTTCAGACAAATAGGGCAACTTCTCCTTAGCTACAGACATCTCTCCTAAAGAATTTCAGCACCCACTGATTTCACTGCCTCTTTAGTTCCTTTAATTCCCCCCTGCTACTGCCTTTTCAAATTTGGTTTGCTACATTGAGTAGCAATCAGGAAACTTTTTTTTTTAAAAAAAGAGCCTCAGGCAGAGGTATTCTACACAAGCTCCTTCAGAACATTTACGCTCCGGAAGTCTAAGGCTTCACTGTCTTCTCTGCTTCATTTGGTGATAACAGGAAATTAATGCAATGAGGTTTTCTCTCAAAGCCACAGGCTGAATATTTTTGCTTTACATTAGAACCATATGTGAAGCTTTTTCTGAGGCAATATAAAAAAAATACAGCCCATGTTTTAAAGGCATGAGGGGAGGGAGGGGGGAGGGAAAGGAAGGAAGGAAGGAAGGAAAGAAGGAAGGAAGGAAGGAAGGAAGGAATAGCAATAGCAATAGCAATAGCAATAGCAATAGCAGTTAGACTTATATACCGCTTCATAGGGCTTTCAGCCCTCTCTAAGCGGTTTACAGAGTCAGCATATTGCCCCCAACAACAATCCGGCTCCTCATTTTACCCACCTCGGAAGGATGGAAGGCTGAGTCAACCCTGAGCCGGTGAGATTTGAACAGCCGAACTGCAGTCAGCTGAAGTAGCCTACAGTGCTGCATTTAACCACTGCGCCACCTCGGCTCTAGGAAGGAAGGAAGGAAGGCAAGCAAGCAAGCAAGCAAGGCAACATATCTCCAAATGGTAGCAATTTGAGAGAGTGGAAAAAAATTGCTAATTTTTTAAGCATGGCACATTTCGGCAGGAAATGGAATGCAGCTGAGAGATTCACAACTTTCATCATACTCAGGACTCGATTTCCTCAAACACCCAGTACTGTGCACAGTGCATAAAACCGACCCAACTCAAGGTTTTTTAAACACCCTTCTCAATACCTGAGAGGAGCTGCCCCCAAACAGCAGACGTCCTCCCATCTAATTTGAGAGTGCTGCCCTCCATGACTTGGCCCTAGTAACATTCTGGAGGAGAAGAAAGCACCTTGAGAAGTTAATGTCCAAAAAGTTGTAAGAATAGAGCAAAACAGGTTAGTGCCTGATGACAGAAAATGTCCCTCTTCCAGTGCCTGCTAGGACATCATCTCAGTACTGCCAACAGCATAGCATTCTCCTCCACACATTCAGAACCACAGGCCAGCTTAGTGGATGCAAATCCAGCCTAATGATGCATTCAATGATGCTTTCAGTTCAGTTCAGTTCAGTTCAGTTTATTATATTTATATGCCGCCCTTTTCCCCCGAAGGGGACTCAGGGCGGCTCACAACTCAACCAGGGAAGGGGAATACAGACAAAAAGAAATTTAAAAAAAACAACAAAGCATAACAATGCATAATTTAAAAACACACAACAACCATACCATTCGAGAAGGGGGGCAACAGCTCTTTAGCCCCAGGCCTGTCGGAACAGCCAGGTTTTGAGGGCTTTGCAGAAGGCCTGGAGGGTGGTGAGGGTTCGAAACTCCATGGGGAGTTCGTTCCAGAGGGTCGGAGCAGCCACAGAGAAGGCTCTCCTCCGGGTAGTCGCCAGTCGACACTGGCCGGCGGATGGAATTCGGAGGAGGCCTAATCTGTGGGATCTAATCGGTCTAGTGGAGGTAATTTCTCAAGCACTTTCCTCCTGCTCTCCATGGACCAGCATTTTACACTCCAAGGAGCTATCTCAGTCTTCTAAAAAATGGCAAATTACATAAAATGTAATGACAAACTACTCTTTCCTGTCTTGGCGACCACTAGGGAGCAGCAAAAGGCTGGACTTTTTTTAAAATCTCTTTGCCATCTAGCAGATGTCCAGATTTTTGCAAACCAGATTTGGTGGCCCTAAGGCTGAATGACAAAAACTAGCAATCTACCACAGCTTATTTATTTAATTCGTATTCTGCCGTTCTTCCCTGTATTTAACTAGAGGGGTGAAATTATGCAATATTTTAGTGCTGCTAACCCTCTTGGGAGTTAATTGCTATTTCAGCTGCCTTCCAAAAATGCTGTATTAACAACCACTGAGTTTTTCCCCAAAAAAATCTACAATGACAATAAAAACAGATTAAATAAATCATCCAACTCTTTCTTATTTTTAACAATGGCAAAGAAAATTAAAAGTCAGGGTTCTTTTTGTATGTGTGTGTGCCCATTTATTTATATATAAAGCAGTTCAAATGGTAAAAAAAATGATTTCACCTAGAATCCTGTATATACATTTATAAAAGGTGAAGTTTATGTAAAAAGAAGAGAATTTAAGAAGCTCGGAGCCAGTTTAACTAATTAATTCTATCGTATCCTTTTTTCTATTGGGATCTAAAATTATGCTTTTAAGTCATGACTCAGAATCTATGGGAATTTCTTTGGACGAAACACAAAGCACTAAAACAAATCCCTTCACATAAAATGAGAAATTTTTAGCAGTTCCTTCAGTTAAAAGCAATAACAGCAATTAGTTTATTGATGCTTTCTTTTGATTTAATGAAAAAATCTGATGAAAAGACACAAGTATCAAATTGGTGGTTTTTTTTTATGAAAGCCCTATTCTGTTCTCATTATACTGTTTGACTTAGAATCTTCATGGGCATTTTTTCAAACTTTATCCAAGGTTCTGAGTGATTCCAAGATTTGCCTGATTCTCACAAAATCATAATCCTAATCCTTCCCAGCATTTTTCTTGCAAGTGCAGAGTCTGCTTTTTGAATCAAACAAATACTGGTCCATAGGTTGCGATAGGAATTGACTGACCAGCTTATTTCCAAAGCTTGATGTTATGGAATGAGAGTACATAATTGGCACAATGTCTTCCTTGACTAAGGTGAGACTAGAATTCACAGTCTCCTGGTTTCTAGACTGATGTCTTAACCATAGTGTCCACACCAAAACCATACTCTTGTAGAAATTATCTTTGTAACCCAGTTACAAAGATAATTAATTCTAGGTTGATGTTATTTTTTAATATGTATACAATGATACAATACAAAAAATATTTCCATTTCTTTTGTTAATACCAGATTTACTCCAGCAAAACGCTGGTAAACAAAATAATACTTTATTCTTGGATGGACAGTGTTGCAAATATAAGTAACTGCATTGGCTGAAAAATTAAATACAAGTAAAGACTCTGACAATTTTTTAGTTGCAGACTATTCCTTTCCAATCTGATCTCTATTTCTAGTTATATTATCACATTATTTCCTAATAATTACCTCTGTCTTTTACCTATAAAAATGTCTTTTGGGATACAAATCTTGAAAATAGTGGAATAAATTATTGCATATGTTAAATATAGCAGTCATTGTCTTCATTATCAAAGTCTATAATAATAATAATAATAATGCAATCATTCTTATTATATGCAGATCCAGATGATCAATAAACCAGAACCCCAGAGACTGTATTATGGATTCAAACATGTCTTTCTTTATAAACTGAGTTTTCATTAAAACTTTTCAAGATGTAATTTTTTACAGTGAGCTCATACAGCTAAATAAATCTATACAGTTTCTGAGAACATATGGAGTGAATTTGCCATATCCATATGGAAAGAAAAGGTCATAAGGAAGTTTTAAAGAGACTCAAATGTATATGCAACTTTCTTTCCCACACACAGTTATTTTTGTCAGTAATAAAAGTATCTGTACAATTGAATAACATCTCTCAACATAAGTTATCTGTCTATAAAAATAAAAATGCCAATGATGTGGCATTTCACATTTAGCAATAGCAACAGCAGTTAGACTTATATACCGCTTCATAGGGCGTTCAGCCCTCTCTAAGCGGTTTACAGAGTCAGCATATTGCCCCCAACAACAATCCGGGTCCTCATTTTACCCACCTCGGAAGGATGGAAGGCTGAGTCAACCCTGAGCCGGTGAGATTTGAACAGCCGAACTGCAGAACTGCAGTCAGCTGAAGCAGCCTGCAGTGCTGCATTTAACCACTGCGCCACCTCGGCTCTAGTACACCTGGACATTTAGTTTGTCCAGGTGTACAGGATTGTTTGCTTAGAAATAACTTGTAAAGGAATCCCAATTAGAACTAAAGGCTTTATTCCTATTTTGTCCTAGGAAACCCTGCATCTGTTATTTTGCATTGGAAGAAAAGCATCAAATGTTCTCTATCTGGGACCTGTTCTCCATCTACCGGTACATTGGAAGCATAGGAGAATAATGATTACGGTAAGGCCCACAACAGGAGGTTAAAAAATTACATGCACACATCCTGAATAATGTGGTTCCAATTGCAGACAGAAGCCCTATACAGTCTACCCAGAGAGAAAAATCATGCACTCAAGAACACACTGTGTGATTAACAACTTCTCTGGTTTGCCCCAGTGTCATATTCATAAGAAGCATACTAGACACTGAATATTATAAAAAACCCTACAGAGCAATGCTGAGTTGTGGACTTAAACCATGCACACCTAAATGTTATGCTAAAGCTTATTGATAAATATTTTAAGCAAGAAAATGAGTGTAATGCTGTTTGTTTTAAGCCTGAAAGGCTATGTAGAAGGCTTCATGGACTCCTGAGTCTGGATTTTTATCAAAATCCGCTCCCTGATCCTCTGAACTGCAAATAATGGATAGAATTTAGGACTTTTCTGAAGGCAAAGTGCAGATACTGTTGCCTCTGACATGGAGTTATGATTTCTCTTAGAAAGGCAGGTCTTAAGCAGGTCACTAGCTCAGTTCACACATGACATTAATTTAAAGCTTGCTCCAGTCACGGCTCAAGGCACAAAACCATGGAGTCAGATTTTCACATTAATTCAATGGTTTAAAAATCACATTGGCTAATCCATCACACCGAGCCAAAACCAAATTAAAAGCATTGTGCTTCAATATGAAGTGTGATCACAACCATTTTCACTTAGGCAGAATGAGGAAATGCTTGTGGGTTTCCTGAATGCGTCAAATTAGTCACCAGACCAAGGTAGCTCTTTTGTTATTATATATTGTAACAAAAGTAAGTATTAAGGTTCAGATGTGTTAGGTAGATACATATTTATAATTAACAGAAAAATTAAATTTGTGTCATCACACAGGTGTTGAACAAATCACCAATATGGCTCCAGTTTGGAATTCTAGTATCTCATTCATCAAAGAAGAAAATGACTTTCAAGAAAATGAATGTCAGTATAATTTTCTTAATTATGGTTTTCTTGAAAGAAATGAATGAGTTTAAGTGATGAAAAGATGTAATTATTTCCATTTCCAGTACTGGTGCAGCAGCATGCAACCATGCAGAATATTACTGGCAGCATATTACCGTGACCCGTCAAAACCGCGCTCGACTAAACCGCGCCCGATTAAACCGCGTTGCTGACGTCATCAACAGGACAACAATAGCCAGCACGGAGAAAGAAGGGCGCTTTAAATAGCGCTTTGAAAGCAAGCCGATTCAACTTAAGGTAAGGGTTAGGGTTAGGTTAAGGGTTAGGGTTAGGTTTAGGGTTAGGTTAAGGGTTAGGTTTAGGGTTAGCTTTAGGGTTAGGTTAAGGGTTAGGGTTAGGTTTAGGGTTAGGTTTAGGGTTAGGTTTAGGATTAGGTTTGGGGGGGTTAGGTTTAGGTTTAGGGATTAATTTTAGGTTTAGGGTTTACAGCGTGCTTCTGTCTCCGCACTGTTGTCGCCCTGTTGATGACGTCAGCTATGCGGTTTAGTCGGACGCGGTTTAGTCGAGCGCGGTTTTGTGGTGGAACCGCATATTACTGGCTACCAGTAAAACCATGCCAAAGTTCATTAACGCCTATGCATTTACATTTATTGGTTTCCTAATTCAACCATTTCTTGGTTGGAAAAGACAAGGGTGTTTGAAAGATTTATTTGTCTCAGTGAAATCCAGACTGATAAAATTGAAACAGAACTTCAGCTGATGACTTGGAATAGCACATTAAGAAGATAATAGCGCTTGCTTGTTCAATCACCATGACACAAACTTAATTTTTTTACAGGAAATCCCATGAGTTTTCCTTTTGCTTTTTCCCCCTTCTTTATACCCCATAAAGATCTCTAGTATCTTTTTCTATCCAAGCACAAATCAGGTCTGACTCTGCTCAGTTTCTGATCCCACACTAGTTCAGCCAGGTGTAATACCTGTGTTTAATTTTCGTAAAAGACATTGCTTACCAATATACAAACTTCAATTGTCATCTGTTTCAAAGTTGATATAGTAATCAATTATACTAGAAGAATATGGCAATGATATGCAACAAATGAAAGCTCCATGCTATAATACGGCCAAATTAACCCAAGAAAATATGTGAAGGCTTACTATAAAATAGAGAAGCAGAAGTGTCAGGGTATTAGGTGATAGTGTATCTGATCCACCAATTCAAACAAAGCTCACTGCCTATGAATTATTGACAGTGAACATTTTATCCACTTCATTCTGTAACAAGAGCTTACCCCCGCTTGCAAAACCCTTCATAAATAAGAATAGAACTTCAGATCTAAGCAACTGAAGATAAAAGCAAAGGGTCAGATTGTTTGTACAAGGTATAATATGCCTGGCAAAGATGAATTCAGGTGAGTGGGATACACATTGGGCAGGCCAGATATATATATATATAGAGAGAGAGAGAGAGAGAGAGAGAGAAATACACAAATTGGTCTCTTACATATAAGTAGCCAACATAATCAATTATCAAAGGGCACTTTTATCCTCCATGTTGTATAAATGGAAGTGGTTTAGTGGTTTTATTCAACTTGTATGCCGCCCTATTCCCGAGGGACTCAGGGCGGCTAACAAAACCAAAAGGGAAGGGAAACGTTACAAAGGAAAGAAAAACAAGACAAACAACAATACAAAACCAATTTAAAAGGACTCAACAAGTACGCCACTTCGAGCGGGGATGGAACTCAGCAGCCCCAGGCCTGCTGGAACAGCCAGGTCTTAACGGCTTTACGGAAAGCCTGGAGGGTGATGAGGGTCCGAATCTCCACGGGGAGCTCGTTCCAGAGGGCTGGAGCAGCCACAGAGAAGGCCCTCCTCCGGGTAGTTGACAGTCGGCATTGGCCGGCAGATGGAATTCGGAGGAGGACTGGTCTGTGGGATCTAATGGGTCTTTGGGAGGTAATCGGCAGGAGGCGGTCTCTCAAGTACCCAGGTCCAATACCATGTAGGGCTTTATAAGTGACGACTAGCACCTTGAAGGTACAGGTTCTTAAAGCACATATTAGGAATAGCCTTATACTCAGGATAGTATCTATCCTGAGTAAACTAATAGTTGACACTTCATTGGAAATCCACTGGAGGCCACAGTAACTGGTCCTTTCTGCATGCCGTTTCAATTCTTCACTACCATTCTCTTTTGCCATACTGGGCACCTATACATGCTATACATGCTAAAATATGATCCTTCCAACCATCTCCCCCTCCCAATCCTGTCAAAACTAATCCCTCCATCGTCCTCACCATTCTGCTGGAACTGATGAAGCTTCTTGGATGAGAAGTGAAATGTCTTCTTCTTTCTCAAAGAAAAAAAGTCCAGTTGCCTTGGGGGGGGGGGGGGGAGTACCTTTGAGACTATACCTGCTAAAACCATTCCTACATGTGTTCTAAAGAGCAAGAACAGCTCCAGAGAACGAAATGATACATGCAAACAAATTGTTGACTGCATTCAGCCCTCGGTATCCAAAGGCCTTGTTCTATTTCTAAAGGTTCATCATGAATTTGTGTAATTTTAGTGTGTGTGTTCCAAGTGACAAGCATTTCTGCTCACGTTTAGATAACTCTTCCTTCTCTATGCTATACCACTCATCTGAAGTCTTAATCCCAGGTGAACTGATTTGTCTCAGTTATCTCAACAAGGCTCCACCCTTCAGATGGAGACAAACTGATTTCACTCCCTTCTTGGGAAGAGTGTTTTTGATTCCTCACTTTTAATTAGGCCATTATTATTTTTAATCATTTATTATTTTCTGTAAAATTCTATTGTTTCAATAACAGTTATGTAAAGAGTTTAAGTATTCAACTGGAGCATCGTATAACTTTAAATAAAACAAACAGATTAATGAATTAATTAATATGCATGCTTGGTGTTTCAGAAGAGGAAACCAGGATAAACCTTCCAGAGAGAATGAAGCCAAATAGTTCCAAGATATACAATATCCATCCAACTGTTTTGACAGGATAGAGCAGCAAGTTATTAGTTTTTTCTCTCTTTCTCTCTCGCTCACATACATATAAGCACACTCAAAAGTCATCTAATTGCTCTGGATTTATTGCCCCCTGATTATTTTTACAAAGACTTTTTTCAGTGCATACAAGTAAAAAAAGAGCTCTTGACACTTCTTTGTATACTTAATATGTGCATTAAAGATTAATTGCATTCTTTCCAATAGCAGTTACTTTCTCCTCCTTATTTGGACAAAAAACGAGGAAGAAATGTCTGAAGAATATTTATGGATTTAAATGCCACGTTGAATAAAAAAGGTGAAACCACCTCCAGAATCAAAGTGAATGGTTTACACTTTACAGTATTTTATGGCCAACAGAAATCTGGAATTGAAAATATTATCAATCCAGTTGGGATTTTGCATAGCAATTTGCCTCCACATTGATAAATCGCAGTAAACAAGGCAGAATTCTCAAGCCCAGTCGAGAGAATCTAGGTTTTGTTGCTCGGATTGCACAATATTAATGATAAAGAGAGCAACTGCAATTGATCAATAACGTTGCATACTTTTAAGAACAGCCTTCTGCCTCCCTCTTGCAACTATGAAAGGCTATCCTGGCTTTCCCACAGTCAGAGGATGAAGAAAGATTCCATGCATGCATGCATATGTACACATACACACACTATTACTGTAACGCGCTCTACATGGGGCTGCTCTTGAAGAGTGTTCGAAGACTGCAGTTGGTCCAGAATGCAGCCGCGCGAGCGATAGTGGGGGTGCCTAGGTACACCCACGTTACACCTATCCTCTGCGAGCTGCACTGGCTCCCCATTGGTCTTCGGACACGCTTCAAGGTGCTAGTCGTTACTTTTAAAGCCCTACATGGTTTAGGACCTGGCTACCTGAGAGACTGCCTCCTGCCATTTACCTCCCAGAGAACAATAAGATCACACAGATTAGGCCTCCTCCAGGTTCCATCTGCCGGTCAATGTCGGTTGGCGACTCCCCAGGGGAGGGCCTTCTCTGTAGCTGCTCCAGCCCTATGGAACGATCTCCCCGTAGAGATCCGGACCCTTACTACTCTTCCGGCCTTCCGTAAAGCGATTAAGACCTGGCTGTTCCGGCAGGCCTGGGGCTGTTGATTTTATCCAGCCCCACTCTAAGCTGTATGCATGTTGCGTAATTTTAATGTTTGTTTTCTTTTTAATTTTTATATATGTCCCCCTGTTTTTATCTGTAAGCCGCCCAGAGTCTCTAGGGAGTGGGCGGCATACAAATGCTAATAAACCTTCAAACCTTCCCCCCCCCCCGCCTTCTCACACACACATACCCTTTTTATTTCCAAATGCCTGCCCTCTGGAACTATGTTGCCCCAAATATTTACATGGCATCCATCCTAACAAAAGGTTTAAAAAGTTTTTAGAGATGTTTCCCTAGAATTTGGGTTACAGGGATAGAGAACCTTATATAGTACTTTATGTTACCGTAGTTTGAATTTTTTTTCTCTGAAGTAAAATTTTTGTTCTTACTTTTGTTAATCTTGTATGCTGCTCTGAGTTTTTATGGAGTTGGGTGGCCATAAATACATATCTGTTCTGACCCCTTCCTCCGTCCAGTAACAAATGCTGAGACAAGCTTAACTGGAATGTACTTTAATAGCAAGACACCAAAACCTCGGTATTATGAAGCATATAGTTGAGGGCATTGACTCATGAATATCCCCTCAATCCTATGCAGTATATGGAGATTAGCAGATGGACAGAGACTGCATGCAGTTTTGCTGGCTTCCATCTCTTGTACTTTGGCTTAATTAGCAATCTGAGAGAGCCAGCTAGGTATGCAAGCAAGATTGACTTTGCTTTGATGAAAGAAATGTCCTTCTGGGTTCGGCTCCAAGTGGGGGAAAATACACTGGCGACGTGGAGGCTGCTTGGAAAGATGGTTTATTGGTGGACAGGACCACATGGTCAGCTGAAGTAGCCTGCAGTACTGCACTCTAACCACTGTGCCACCTCGGCTCTAATTAGTATCTAGGCTCCCACACTCTCATGGAGCAATTTTTTCAAAAAGGTAACTTCCTGGAAAAGAAACTTTCTCCTTTGTTCAGCTGCTACATGACCAATCACCATCTGCAAAGAGTTTGATGCTATTGTTTTAGAAACTGTCATAAGGCCAGTGTCCATTCTTATTTTTTTTTCCTTGCACTGGATTGGTATGGCAAATTTTTATACAGCGTGACCCGACAAAAGGGCGAACGACAAAACCGCGCCCGACTAAACCGCGTCGCTAAAACCGCGACATCATCAACGCGTCGACAACAGCGCGTCGACAGAAGGGCGATTTAAGTTAAGGTAAGGGTTAGGTTTAGGGTTAGGTTTACGATTAGATTTAGGGTTAGGTTTAGGGTTAGGTTTAAGGTTAGGTTTAGGGTTAGGTTTAGGGTTAGGGTTAGATTTAGGGTTAGGTTTAGCGTTACGTTTAGGGTTAGGGTTAGCGTTATGTTTAGGGTTAGGTTTAGGTTTAGGGTTAGGTTTAGTTTTACAGCTCGCTTCTGTCGCCGCTCTGTTGTCAGCGCGATTCAGCGCTCATTCGTCGGAGCGCTTTAGAACACGCGGTTTTGTCACTGCGGTTTAGTCGGGCGCGGTTTTGTCGTTCACCCTTTTGTCGGTGAACCGTTATACAGGACCTGTGACACATCATTCTTTATTTTTGCCTTGCTGTGGCTCAGCAACTGAACCAGATCATACATTTCTAGAATCCTACAATTTGTAAATTTTAAAGATTTTGTTGAATTGCTTCACTGAGACAAACAGGAAGAGGGATGTCTGCAAAAGGGCTTTTCTATGGTAATTTAATACCTACCACAGGAGACAAAAAAAAACCCTTGCTGCAAAATTATTTCACACGTATAGAATCAAACTTACTGAGATTTCTCATTTTGGCAGAAGCACTTGAAGCATGAAATTGTTGCAAATGATATTTTGTGCTTATCTTACATACATTTCAGCTTTGCAAATAAATGTTACAGGATATACCTCTTTACCATTTAATTGTTTGGAAGCCAACAATTTATTTTTGCATATTTCTAGGTATATGCCTATAATATGTACCCTATAGATAAGACTTTGGGATCTGATTTTGTCTTTAATGCATGCAAATGCAAGCCATGCTTGCACTTAATTTTAAGGTGCCCTGTGGTAGTTTATAAACTGTCATAGATAGAACTAACTTTGTGTATGTTGGATCAGCAGAAAATGGTGAGATGAAGAAACCTTCATCCCCAGTATTTGAAAATGAATTATTACTATTAATCTTTTAATCAGAAACTGAAGACAGAAAGGAATCATACCTGCCTTTATTTATTTATGAAAAGGTAAAGTTTCCCCTGTCCAATCAAGTCCAACTCTAGGACGTTGTGTTCATCTCTGTTTCTATCTAAAATAAAAAAGCTTAAGTGAGCAATGTTTGTCATTTATAAAATCTGATTCATTTCTTGTATCAGAAGAAGTTTAGAATTTAGAAACTCAAGAGTCTGGCTCATCCACATATCTAACCAGCTTGAATTCATATTGGGTTGGCCAATTTGTGTTTTAGGCCTGTATTAGCTCTGATTACAACAGGAAAATAAAGCAATGTAATGGTATCTGTAATCAGCAACCATCACAATCCTTTTCCCTCAGAGTGGAAAATGAAATTTCAATCTTGTTACAGCTCCATCCATTATGCGTCATTGCAACATCCTTTTTGGCTGCCAATCATCACGCTCTATTGGGAATTGCAGGTCCTTGCTCTAAATTCAGCAACACGTGGGGAATGGGAAGAATAGATACTCCTGATGGAGATCAATTGCATGATTTTTGTACTCTCAAGGACCTTCAGCTTTAAAGCCAGGCAGACCACAGAAATGGTGACAGCATCTGGCTGCAAAAGGAAGCACTCATCTTGAAACTTCCTATCTGCTTTTCTCTTTTCCAAAGCTTCACAGCCTGTGTCAAAACTGAAAAGAGAAAAAAAAATGTTTTGTTTTTTTTTTACTTTTTTAGTACCAGGCTGATCTTCAAATGCTATTAATTGTGGACAGGTCTATAATTCTGCCTAATAAATACATCAATAATGGTCGCAAAGAGTATGAACTAATCAAAAGTCTCTTTTGAAGACTCAATCTAACTACAACCCAGAGGTGGGCTCCTACCAGTTCGCACCTATTCGGCAGAACCGGTTCGTCAAATCTACCGAACCAGTTAGAAGAGGTTCCACCAGTTGACCCGGAAAGCAGACCACACCTACAGAAGAGATTTCAAAAAATTTTGAAACCCACCACTGGTGGGTGTGTAATGTCCCACAGTTATCTACGCATTAATAATGATCTAGTAATATTTCCTTATACATTTTAGGGACCTTTCCTTACATAATTGGGTTTTTTCCCCCATACTTTTGGATTTCTAATTTCTGTTTCCGTTAGTTGGCAATTGCTAAAACCAATCCCACGTGAAAAAGTATTCAAAGCCTTCTTGATTTTAATTGTCAATTTATTTATTCCTGCACATTATAATATTTATTCATTTACATATCTCTGTTTTTCCACTGTTGTGCAAACACAATTCCAGCAGATGCTAACATGTGTAAAATTAAATATATATATTATACTCCCTTTCAAATAGCCAACAAAATATTTCTGGTTTTAATTCCATATCTTGCTTTACGATTGCTTCTAACCACTAACTTCTGAATAGTTACTTGGACCGACCTAAGTACTAATTTATAATTTCATACCCGGTCACATGGGTGGTAAGCCACTCCCATCCGGTCACATGGTCAGCAAGCCACTCCCATCTGGTCACATGGGTGGCAAGCCACTCCCACAAAGGAGGCTACACCCACAGAGTAGGTTCCAACAATTTTTGAAACCCACCACTGTAACTACCAGTCAAATGTCCATCCTGATCATGGATAAGCAATAACTGATATACACTTCCTCCAATTATCCAAATACCTGTAATTTGCCTTGTGCCTAACAAATCTTTAAGAAGCTTCTGTACAGGAATGGGGCGTGAGGGAAGTACAGTTATTTAAAATGCTAACAAATGACCCCGCCTTTATTAACTTCTTTGCTGTAGCTGGCTAAAGTGGAACATCTATCTGAAATATGACCAAATTGGCAGGTTATTAAACTTATTAGGGTGGGGGAGAAAAAAGATCAGTTCTGAGCGATTAATATACCGACAACAGAACGTTGAAAACTTTCTGAAGTTGTTGTATGTGCTCTGGTTAATCATGAAACCGTTACTTAACAAAGGAACGAAGAAAAAGAAGACCAATTCACTTTATGACAAACAAAGCTCTATTGGCTGCTGATTCGCAGCAGTAAACTTTCTGAATTTAATAGCAATGCTGGTAAGGTAGCACATTTTAGATAAAGGGAAAATAATGAGAAAGAGGCATACAGATCACTTTAAAAGCTATGACAATTTTGAAAACCGAGAATAAACAATGCATTAATCCTGATGGATTAATACAATCCTCTGCAAGAAACTGTGATCCGCCTCATAAGAAGTTGCCTTTTAATTCCTTTCCTCCCCACATATTAACGTATATTCACCAAAGACCTCCAAAATCACACATTTTTTTGATTGAGAAGAGTGTTTTTGTTTATCTTTCATACTGATTGGCGAGATGTGGCCTTAGGTTCAACATAAAGCATAAGCATAGCCTCGTTGTTATAAAAAATCAATGACATGAAGAATAGCAGTCCTCTTGTTAAAGTTTTGGCACAGGAAATGAGGACAGGTTTTGAAGTGTGCTACAGCAACCTATTATTGTAAAAGTTATAAGAAATAAACAGGGCATCCAACTTCTCTGGGGGAAATGAATCAGAAGCTTACATATCAAGTACTCTCTGTTCTACTTTAGAAATGCTAAATTACTATCAAAGTTCTTCTTCCACGAAAGTGCAGAGTAAACGTGAATTCTTCGCTTATTAAATTTGGGATGGTAATCTCTTGACCAAGATGAAGTTTTGCTTGTCACTGAACACGCATTTTTACATGAAAAATGAACTGGAGTATTCACTGCCCTGTCAAACGGCCAAGATATGAGGAAAACGGTCCCAAAATAAATCTCTCTTGCCTTCTTAGCTACAGAAAGAATGCACGATGTCAAATATGCATATATCCCCCGGTCCAAAGTTATTTAATTTACTGATTTAAGAACAGTGATGATTGCAATAAATACAAAGAACACCTTTAAATATTGTTTTATTAGGACAGGCCTCTCCTTAGTTCAGAATACTTGTAATTCTTCCTAACAATGATAAAAACTGAAAAGTCGGGGTAGGAAGATGTGAAATATGTGAGCAGCGTTCCCTCTATGAATAATTGTCCTTTCAGAGCTATGTAAAAAGAAATAAAGGATTGGCATGGGTGAGTAAGGACTGCAGGAATAAATGAAGGCATTTGATGCCACTTCCTGTAGTACATTCCGTTTTCTGGCAACATTAATAATCCATTCAAGAGCAGAGACTATTCTAGCCCTCATCCTCCTGAAAATAAAACATGAAATCCTCAGACTGGCCAGAAGCCAAGCCCGTTGGGCACTTAAGGCCTTCCTGAGTTTCTTGTAGTACTGGGTTTCTGAAAATAGCCAGGATTAGCAACAAACCACAGGGCATTGCCATGTGGTGCTAAGAATGCAAACACTTCTTCTGCAGAAGGTTGCTACTTCGACCAGAGATCAAAAATAAACAACCAAGAATGGGGCTAATTGTAACTAAGAGTATCTGAGAAACACCTTATTTCCTCCACTGAGAATCATATATGTTCCTAAATTTGGAATATTTCCTTTTACCAAATTCCAGGATATGCACAGAACATGGTTTTTAAGGGTCTGTGTTGACCAGTACAGATTCTGCTCAGATAGATTTGACATCTATTTGTAGCATTTAAAAAAAAAAACTGACTTGTAGAATTGTACTGCCATAAATATTCTCCTTAGTTATATGGGACTTTTAAAATCCTTTTTCCCCAGATTTTAAGCTTGGGAGGTGGGGGGTGTTTCACATGAGGACTGAAGCGATTAGAAGGGCTGATTAAGGACAAAATGAACCAAGAGATTATTGGTGCCTCATGGAGTGTTTCACTTGCAGGACGAGGAAAGCTTTGAAAACCAGGACAGGAGGAGTGGGAAACTGTTGCCTCAGATTTTGCTGAACTACCACTCTCAGCGGCAACTGAGGCTAAAGGGAAGGGATGCTGGGAACTGAAATTCAGAAATGAAGTACGACTGGATTACTACCTCGGCTTCTAGGATTTTAAAATATTGAAGTCCTAGAACCTTTCAGACCAGAGGTGGGTTCCTACCAGTTCGCACCTATTTGGTAGAACCGGTTCGTCAAATCTACCGAACTGGTTAGAAGAGGTCCCACCAGTGGACCCGGAAAGCAGGCCACACCTACAGAAGAGGCTCCAAATTTTTTTGAAACCCAGCACTGTTTCAGACGCATACCAAAGCAAAAGAAATACCGGTGGCAAGAGAAAAAATTAAAAAACCAAAGTGCTGGGATGCATGATTTATAAATTTTATAAATGATTTATTTTATTTATTTTATTTATTTTATTTATTTTATTTATTTTATTTATTTTATTTATTTTATTTATTTTATTTATTTTATTTATTTTATTTATTTTATTTATTTTATTTATTTATTTTATTTATTTTATTTATTTTATTTATTTTATTTATTTTATTTATTTTATTTATTTTATTTATTTTATTTATTTTATTTATTTATTTTATTTATTTTATTTTATTTATTTTATTTATTTATTTTATTTATTTTATTTATTTTATTTATTTTATTTATTTATTTATTGTCAACAAGTACAAGGAAACAAGTATCAGTATCGACATAGACATATGAAAAATGACACAAATAAATAGCAATAGCAATAGCAGTTAGACTTATATACCGCTTCATAGGGCTTTCAGCCCTCTCTAAGCGGTTTACAGAGTCAGCATATCGCCCCCACAATCTGGGTTCTCATTTCACCCACCTCGGAAGGATGGAAGGCTGAGTCAACCCTGAGCTGGTGAGATTTGAACCGCTGAACTGCAGATAGCAGTCAGCTGAAGTGGCCTGCAGTACTGCACTCTACCCACTGCGCCACCTCGGCTTCTTAAATGAATATAAGTAAGCAAAACATAGCCATAAACATATAAAACGAGTACGTATAAATGGGGGACAGTAGGACAGGGACGGTAGGCACGCTGGTGCGCTTATGCACGCCCCCTTAGGGACCTCTTAAGAAACGTGTAAGGTCCACAGTAGACAGTTTAAGGTAAAAGGTATGGGGGTTAGAGGAACTAACAACAGGATGAGGAAGAGTGATTTAAATAGACATTTACTACTCTATTGCTGAAGTCGTATTTTCTGCTATCCACATTAGAGCGGATTACATTTAGGTTGTATCTATTGATAGCCCTTGTGTTATTGTGGTTGAAGTTAAAGTAGTCGCTAACTGGTAGGACGCTATGGCAGATAATCTTGTGTACTAAGCTTAGGTCAGAATGTAGACGGCGTAGTTCAAGATTATCCAGGCCTAAAATTTCAAGCCTGGTGGTATAAGGAATTTTATTGCGAGCAGAGGAGTTGAGTACTTTTCTTGTAAAATACCCCTGGACCCTCTCTAATGTATTAATGTCCGAAATACAGTGTGGGTTCCAGGCAGGTGAGCAGTATTCAAGGATAGGTCCGGCGAAGGTTTTGTATGCCCTAGTTAGCAGTATAACATTACGAGAGAGAAAACTTTATAAAATAAAGTTGACAACTCTGAAAGCCTTCTTGGCAATGTTCTTACATTGAGCTCAGAGATTGTCAGCAACTTCAGGGGAAGAAGATCCCAAAAGACAGACAAGTGATAAATCTGTGTCTCCTTTCACAAACGTTGAAGCAAGCAGCCTCACTTTATTTCTATTCCTTTTGGGGCTCCTCCTCATTTTCTCCTAACTGCTTTGTTTGACACGTCCTCATGAAACAGCCCATGCCAGCGCAGAGGCAACTCGATTATTCTTAACAGTTCCAGTTTTAAAGGGGTTTTTATTGTTCTTGTTGTTGTTGTTGTTGTACTCCTGACACAATTTTTACTGTGGATATAATCTGTGGCACACTTCCCCAATTATGTGGTTGCTGTCACAGTCAGGGATCAATTTATACAGATGGTCAATGTAGACCCTGAAAGAAAGTCAGGTTCTGCCAGCTGTTTGTTGCTAGTTTTGTCACTAATGGGCACATTTTCATTGCTTCTGATAACAAGGGGGTTCGAGTGGCTGGCTGCAGAGTTTACTATTTTTATTACCTTGATCCAGTGGCAGATTAAGGTTCACTGACAAATCTTGGTGCCCCCCCTCTCTTTTG
The DNA here is from genome assembly GCF_051295495.1 of Thamnophis sirtalis. Classification (NCBI taxonomy): domain Eukaryota; kingdom Metazoa; phylum Chordata; class Lepidosauria; order Squamata; family Natricidae; genus Thamnophis; species Thamnophis sirtalis. Next base: position 9,387,035 of record NW_028261381.1, on the reverse strand, counting down.
TACATACTGTACAAATGAAGCCAAGCTTCATTTTTTGTTTGTTTTTTTGTTTCTCAACTTTGTGGTGCCCCCTTTGGGCTCTAAGCATGTGCCTAGTCTGCTAAATGGTTAAGGTTCACCGACAAAGGACGACCGAGAAAAGCGCGCCCAACTAAAGCGCGATGACAAAACCGCGAGTTCTAAACCGCGCTGACGAATGAGCGCTGAAGTGCGCTGACAACAGCGCGCCGACAGAAGCGCGCTCTAAACCTAACCTTAACCTAACCCTAAACCTAACCCTAACCCTGAACCTAACCCTAAACCTAACCCTGAACCTAACCCTAAACCTAACCCTAAACCTAACCCTGAACCTAACCCTAAACCTAACCCTAACCCTGAACCTAACCCTAAACCTAACCCTAAACCTAACCCTAAACCTAACCCTGAACCTAACCCTGAACCTAACCCTGAACCTAACCCTAAACCTAACCCTAAACCTAACCCTGAACCTAACCCTGAACCTAACCCTAAACCTAACCCTAAACCTAACCCTAAACCTAACCCTGAACCTAACCCTAAACCTAACTCTAAACCTAACCCTGAACCTAACCCTAAACCTAACCCTAAACCTAACCCTAAACCTAACCCTGAACCTAACCCTAAACCTAACCCTAAACCTAACCCTAAACCTAACCCTGAACCTAACCCTAAACCTAACCCTAAACCTAACCCTGAACCTAACCCTAACCCTAACCCTGAACCTAACCCAAAAAGTAACCCTGAACCTAACCCTTACCTTAACTTAAATCGCGCTTCTGTTGGCACGCTGTTGTCGGCGCGCTGTTGTCGGCGCGTTGATGACGTCACGGTTTTGGCGGCGTGGTTTCATCAGTGCGCTTTAGTCGAGCGCGCATTTGTCGGGTCACGATGGTTAATACCCCATTGCCTTGATCGAGTGCCTATTCTACTCTGACTTTGCTTGCAATAGTTGCCCTAATGTTTTCTGCAGTTTTACCATCTACTTATGGATTTTGCTGACCATTAGGACAGAACCAGATTCCACCCACACCCCAGTTATTAACTGCCAGCCATGCCATTTATTTGCAGTATTCGCTGAAGGTGCTGCTCACAATTATCATTCCCTTCTGCTTCGTTATACACCACTACTCCAGGCCTGAGACTTGTCAAACACGTTATCTATGGAGATTCTCAGTCATCCAGGTCATGGTTTGAAAAGCACCTTCGGGACATGTCAAACAGGTTATTTTTGAACACATGTTTTGCTTTCTTTCAGAAGAGCGCCGACTTGTGCTCAGAAACAGGTCACGAGTATGGAGGATTTGTGCTCAGCCTGAGGCTTGGGTGGGGCATCCTCTTGTCTCACCCTAGGCATCCCACTCTGCTTGCAACTTGTTAACCTAGCAACTTAGCAATAGCAATAGCAATAGCAGTTAGACTTATATACCGCTTCATAGGGCTTTCAGCCCTCTCTAAGCGGTTTACAGAGTCAGCATATCGCCCCCAACAACAATCCGGGTCCTCATTTTACCCACCTCGGAAGGATGGAAGGCTGAGTCAACCCTGAGCCGGTGAGATTTGAACAGCCGAACTGCAGAACTGCAGTCAGCTGAAGTAGCCTGCAGTGCTGCACTCTAACCACTGCGCCACCTCGGCTTTTAATAGAGAGCTAAATTTGCAGTTCAAGCATCCCAATCCACTTCACCCCATACTAGGGAGGGTGATTACTGGTTGTTTTCTCATTAGCAAGTGGGAGGAAAAAGAAACAGGGGGACCATTTCCATGTTAACTTGGTCAGCAACAGGTGCATAAGGACAGCATTCCTCATCTTGCCCATTTACTGTTGCAGAACAGGAATTGGCAATAGGGACGGAACAATTGATGGCAACATGCTGGCTTAAGGTCTGGAGGATCATTGCGATGAGGATGTTCTGTAAGAGTACCTCAATAGTTGGAACCAAAGTAAAAATCAGAATTTGCATGTTGACTTTGATGCATCGGGGAGATCTCACTATTACTATCCTTTCTACTATTTTTCTAATCCCCTAAGGCTTGAAGCTTACTTTGTTCTCGTTTTGGGAATTGCTCTACATTCCACCTTCATTGTGAAAAAGCACAGCTAGCTTCTAATAACAGTGGTAAAATAAAAGCAGCAAGTGTGCTGTCCTTTGACACAAGTAATGTGAACATCCATCAAACTACCGTCACTACCATATATCCAGCAGGGTTTTTAATGGTTCCACTTCGGTTTAAAAAGTACGCGAGTATACATTTTTCTATTTGCTTCTTACACAAATTTAAGTGAAAAACAAAATGTGAATTAATATGCTAGCTAACCTTTATCGAAGGGTCCCTGTGCATTCTCACTTGAGTCCATGATCTCTGCAGAAATGAGATACTACTATTCACAAAAAAACAAAGGAATGGTCCCAGCACAGATGACATTATGAATACGAATCCCTGTTTTGCTCAGACTATTTATATAAGGGGCAACAATAGCAATAGCAGTTAGACTTATATACCGCTTCATAGGGCTTTCAGCCCTCTCTAAGCGGTTTACAGAGTCAGCATATTGCCCCCAACAACAATCCGGGTCCTCATTTTACCCACCTCGGAAGGATGGAAGGCTGAGTCAACCCTGAGCCGGTGAGATTTGAACAGCCAAACTGCAGATAACATTCAGCTGAAGTGGCTGCAGTACAGCACTCTAACCACTGCGCCACCTCGGCTCTAAGCAATTAAAAAAAACAAACCAATAGTTTTGTTTATATTCATTTTTATACCATGTCCTCCCAGACTGAATGAAAATAAATCACAGAAATCAAGAATGCTGAATATTAAAGCAAGGAGCATGTTGAAATTCTTCCTAAATTGTACAATTAGGTCCACAAATCTCAAAGGTGCACAATTTCTATTTCTGGCAAATAACAGGTTTTGCTTCCCTGTTATTTCAATATTTGTTGTCTTATTATTTGCAAAAAAAAAAAATTCTCTCCTAATGGAGCGGTGCAGTCTGTTGATTTTAAGCCTGATACTAAAATAGTATATGAACTCTGGGGGTGGATAGAGTAAGCTTGCTTAATATCCTGTTTCTGTTCATTTTTGATTTCTCTTGGGGAGAGAGGTAGGGAAGAGAGAAAGAATTGTGAATGGATAGAAAAAAGAAACGAGTGATTAAGTCAACATGTTCTAAAACCTGCAGTTTTAATTTATTTCTTTTCCATATCTAGACTTTTATTTTGTCTTTTTCTTCCACTTTGGCCCAAAGTTACCAAAACAAATATTCAGAAATATACAGGAAAATATTGGCTGACATATGCTAAATCCATCAACGATCACGTGCTACCAACTCGGTGAGCAGAGAAAAAACATCCTCTTGTTATGATGCCCACAGAAAAAAAATCCCTGAGAAAAGTTTGCTTTCTTTTTTAAAAAGTGTGTAAAAAAACAATCCACAGACACATTTTTTAAAGGATTAAAATATCCAGGGCTCATCCACATAGCAACCTTAAACTGCTTACCTCCTATGATGAACCCAGCTGGAAATGAAGCTATCTTAAGAATTTGTTGTGTGGATTTTAATTTGTTGGCTTTGGCAATGATACTAGTCAGGTATTCTGTCCAGACAACGGTTACCATGGATCCTGATTTACAGATCCCCCTACTATCACCACCCTTGTACCCATGTCAGGACAACCAACACCAGAGGTGGATTCCTACCAGTTCGCACCTATTCGGTAGAACCGGTTCATCAAATCTACCGAACCGGTTAGAAGAGGTTCCACCAGTGGACCCGGAAAGCAGGCCACACCTACAGAAGAGGTTCCAAAATTTTTTGAAACCCACCACTGGTCCTTGCATATGATTATTCTACACTATCATGCTCATATTTATAAAGCTCAGTGCCTCTGTGAAAGGTAAGGATGACTGCTGCGTTTGTGGTGCAATCAGAACATTGCGTGTATTGAAGGTGTTTTAACGCAAACCAAAGATGCCTTTTAAAAAACAAGTTTACATCCTATTCTTATGCATGCCAGGGCTGTGTGTGAGGTCATTTAAGGTGGTTCTGACAAGTGTCGTCGGCATCTTCATATCCGGTCACATGGGCGGCAAGCCACTCCCATCCGGTCACATGGGCAGCAAGCCACTCCCACAAAGGAGGCCACACCCACAGAGTAGGTTCAAACAATTTTTGAAACCCACCACTGACCAACACCAATCATGATCCTTTTTGTGGGTGGGTTTTAACTCATGGTTTTCATTTCTCAAGCTTTTCCATTAATACTATTCAGAGATGGAGGGCAATGACCAATGCCTGGGCGGGAGGGGGGGGCTGGCTGGCTGGTTGGGAGAATGACTGCTATAGCATAAGGTCAGCAGTGATGAATGACTAAGAACTATCAATATACAGCAGAAACATATTAGATTTTATATAGATAATACATAATTTCAGTTTAACATTGATCTATCATGTTTATATAAAAGTCAGGATTACTCGCTCTGTGTCTATGTTTTCACCATATTGCATTTTTAAAAATTGCATGCAGCACAATGTTAGAATCCTGTTTGTATGTATGATCTATTTAACTAGGACATGGAGAGCAGGTAATAAATATGCCATGCACATCCTTCTTCTATTTCGTGAGTTAATTTCAGGAGGGGACAATTGAGAAGTACCCGTGGGTCGCTCATGAAGCCAATGTTGAGAAAAGACACGGACACGAGCCTTCTCGGGATGAGGCGACCCAGATTGGAGCCTGGGACCCCCTTTTATTGAGATAGGACAAAGGCAGGAGGAGCAATCAGCATGTGATTTAAGACAGCCTGTCAAATGACAATTGCTAATCTACTGCTCAGGGAAGTTCTGTCTATATATGGTCAAATCCTGGGCGTCGTTGGGTAAGGCACATCTAGAGTGAACTATCAGGATGTTATGGAGTACTATGAGGATGTTATGTTCTTTAGGAGTTTGTTTTTTCCTGTGTGGTTCAGCGTGCCTGCGCATGCCCTGTTATGCACTGGGCCATGGGTGACCCACACCTACACAAAGAGTTATATTACAACAGACAATGACTGTATCTTGATCAAGTGTCATTTTTAAGATTAAATGTTGATACTAGAAAGGGTCTTGCAAGCAATGCAACAACTTCTCATCCTGCCCATTGTATTTTAGTACTGTCCTCTATTCCTTAAGTCATCTCTCTCTCACACACACACACACACACCACCCCCTTAAGTATTAAACCAGGTTGTTGGGTGAAATGGAAGTAAAGTAGCAGAAGAAAGGAAAGAAGAAGCAATACTTTTGCTTTTCTCTCTCCCACCATTCTTTTTAGCATTAAAAAATACCTTCCTCCTCCCCATTCAGACAGCCAAAATTTATTTAATAAGTGCATATCCATTTGATTTGATTCTCCTATCCTGTGACATTTTCAGACAAGATCTTTATTCTGTTATCACATTGCTTCATGGAATGAAGCTTTACAGGAGAGTGACACAATTGCTGTTCTTTTTATTACTACAATACAATAGATAAAAGACATAATTGCAGCAAGATAACTAGAGCCAGGATGATAGATATATAAGCCATAAAGATAAGTAGTTAATAAGCCAGGAATTCATAAGGAACATGAAACTAGACATTCACACTAAGGTTCAATTAGTTAAAGGGCCATACTTAAGCATTGCAATAATATCCATGGGATGATTTATTTACTGATATTTCCATGCACGAAAGACTTAATCGCTAGCTTCCACTGGTCATCCAAAGTGGGGAAAAACCTTGGTTAGTTGCTACAAAGCCAATATCAATCTAGGTAACCTGGTTCTTTCCACATGCACGAAGCTATTATCTTACATCACCTTTAACTAACCTTACAATTCCCGTAATTCCCAGTTACTTTAGTTACTTACAATGATGTACTCCTAGCAACCACAATTCATATTTTATATTTCAGTAAAGAAGGCAAGATTCTCCATCTACTTTCAACAAGAATGAAATGGAATTTTCTCTGAGTTATATGTTGGACCCAGTCCTCTCTTTAAAAAGCCTCATACTGGTTTCTTAGCACTACCTATTTTAGCTTTCATTATTAATGAGTCACTGCAAGACAAAAGCCTTGGAACAGCAGGTAAACATATAAACTATGTTTCAGACATATGAAATATAGAAGTATTCTGAAAGATTGTGGGGAGGGAGGGACATGACTATGGTGCAGAAATTCTAGAAATGGTGATGGCTCCACTTATAGAGTTTACCTCGGATATAGAAAGCTTAGCAAACAGGTTGAGGCTAATTAATGAAGAGCGCCAAGCTGGGCTGCAAGATCAAGGGAAGAACTCACTGTGAGCAGGGCCAGATTTTCCTATAGGCTAACTAGGCTTCAGCCTAGGGCCTCAAGATCAAGAGGGGCCTACATTCAAATTGTTAGCAAAATTAAAAAAACACTATTCTAAAAACAGTGAACACTAAAACACTGAACCGAAAATAAGGAGAAATTCTACGCATATGACTAATAAACAAACATAAAAATGTATTGGTTAAGATCGTTCCAGCGCCGCGGCAGTTGGGGAGCCCGCTCATGTTCCCGGCACCGGCGGTCGGGCGAGAGGCGCGGCTGCTCCCAGTAGCCGCCCCGTTGACGCGGAGCCCACCAGCAGCCAGGCAGGTGAGGGCGAGGGGGCCGAGCCGGGCAGCTGAGCACAGCAGGGGAGGCGGCTGGCCTCGCTGCCTTTGCCGCAGAGCAGAGCCGCCCTCCGTGGGAGGCCAGCTATATATATTGATATATATTGATATATATCACAGTAATGATGTATTTTATTGTCTCTCATGTCATTTACAAACTTAAAAATGGGAGGTGAAAGGGCCTCATAAGTGGAATAGCCTAGGGCCTCTTTTCATCTAAATCTGGCCCTGATTGTGAGGCTGATGCTAAGCATACCATTTAAAAATGCTATGATGAGGGTAGTTATTTTTAGATATCTCTTAATAGTTACCATGGAGAAAAGGGGGAGAAGTAGTGGGATTTCACTGGGACAACAGGACCAAATGTAACATCATCCCCCTGTCCTCCTCGGGAACAATAGCAAAAACCAAAAAAATGTCCTCCAAAGGGAAGAACTCTCCCAAGGTAGGGATTCTGGTTCTTTACACATTTTGGTTTTCCAGGCAGTTGTGATGAAAGTAAGGACAAAGGAGGTATTCTTTTTCCTTTAATTATTATTTTTTTCTGGAAAGAAGAAAAGAGAGGTGGCAGAAATGATGGGAAGATTTATAAATGGAAAGTTTTAAGAATTTACATGATCTGAAGAGAAACCAGAGAAAATAATATAATCCAAATCTCCTGCAAAATTATATGAATGAAGCAAAAAGGCTATTATGATAAAAGTTTTGTCAGGAAGCACCTTGCTTCCATCGAAATCTGTTAGTTTATAAATAAATGGTGCAAAATATCCTTTCCCATTATTCTTCCATTAATGGAATTTCAGGTAAAATCAGGAATCCTGGCCCACCTAATTACTCAAAGAAACAAGGCAAATGTCTGCTTGCCTTTGTTGTGCTTCTATTTTTCTGTGTCAATAGTTGGCAACCCTAACAGAATAAATTACTCAGCTTCCCTTCCTCTGTGGCTTTTAGCTCCTGCATCTGTGTTACTCTGACGGAGATGGATTTCATGATACTCCTGTTTTTTGTTCTGTTTTTTTTCAAATGATCATATCTGGTTTTATTCTAAACTATTGGATCGGTTCATCACAAGATAGTCAATAAGATCAAGCCAAGATATGGCCCTGGTTCATATCACAATTAAACTAGTACCTGAAAGAGAAATTTAAAGTGTTAATGGTGGGAAGGCATTGTGACAGCAAAGGTAGTTAAGAGTAAAAGGAAGAGAATCTATTTTGGAAATCAATAAATCAAGCATGAGAACAAGTTCTCAGATGGTCTCAAGCAAACAGCCTGAGAGGCAAGTGGAAACCACTACTCTAACCCAAAAGAGGATTTAACGTATTACTAAGGAGAGCACCTTCTGGTAACGGCCAGTGACCAGAAAACCAAAGTGATGATGTTTTGTTAGAAAATCCCCCCCAAAATTAAATCAGCTATTGAAGGAAATGAAATATAGCATGTTAAAGAGTTTCAAATATTTGAGGATAGTGCTTCAGGCCACAGATACTTAGAAGTATATTTCACAAGCACAAAGAGAGTGCAGCAGCCAGGGGTGGGTTTCAACCAGTTCGCAGCAGTCCCCGCGAACCGGTTGGTTGGTGAACCCGGAAGTAAGTAACTTCTGGGAACGGCGAAGGGCCCACCCGCCCGCCCATGCTCCTTACTCGGTTTTGACGAGTTCTGCGCTTCCACGCATGCGCAGGACGCATACAGCACCTGCGCGATCCTCCAGGAGCAGCTGGAGCATCGCACAGATGCTAGTACGCATGCGTGCACTGCGCGCGTGCACGAGGACGCCACCGGCCCCATTCCAACCGAACCGGTTGGAACGGGGCAAGAAACCCACCCCTGACAGCAGCCATAGTTAACCTGGACAAAGAAATAGGAATGCCTACAAGCAGCTCGGAATTTTTTTTTTGTAGCTAACCTGTGGCTCAATACAGGTAGTCCTCAACTTACAACAGTTCATTTAGTGACCATTCAAAGCTACAACAGCACTAAAAATGTGACATGACTGTTTTTCATAGTTAAGACCTTTGCAGCACCCCATGATCATGTGATCAAAATTCAGATGCTTGGTGACTGGTTCATGTTTATGACTATTGCTATGTCCCAAGGTCATGTGGTCCCCTTTTGCGACCTTCTGACAAGCACAGTCAATAGGGAAGCCAGATTCACTTAACAACCAGGTTGCTAACTTATCAACTGCAGTGATTCACTTAACAACTAGGGTAAGAAAGGTTGTAAAATGGGGCAAAACTCACTTATCGGTCCGTTGCAGTCATAAGTTGAGGACTACCTGTATTTTATGGTCAACTAGTGCTGATAACCGGCGTTGCCAGGTATTTATTTATAGAGGGGAAATGCCCAGACCAAACATAATTTCTAATGTTGGATTTTCCCCCTTATCAGAGGGAGCCCCCTTGTGGAGTACTGTGAAGCTGTCACCATGGCAACTCCACTGCACTGTACAGTAGAAGCCATTTTAAGGCACAACAGGCTGTATCATAACAGAATACATACCCCGAGGTATGTTAGAGGTGTCTTACCCCCACAGTATTTGTTTCCAGGGAGTAAGTCATCTGTTTACCAAGTTTGAACATACATATTCATAGACATACATACACTATATTGCCAAAAGTATTCGCTCACCCATCCACATAATCAGATTCAGTTGTGAGCGAATACTTTTGGCAATACAGTGTGTGTATGTATGTATGTATGTATGTATGTATGCATGCATGCATGCATGCATGCATGCATGCATGCTCACACAGGCACGAGGCCGAAGACACCAGCCTAAGGATGACGAGTGGGACCTTGCCGAAACGTCGCCAAGATACTTTCAATCTTACACAGGAAAAGACCCTAATACACCAAAACTGGCATACCATCAAGACTTATTACATTATTCCTGGCAGACCAATTTCATGACTTGGGACAATGTCCAAACTACCTAGCAGAATCTCACCCAGGTATTTATCTCATTGTTGCCGTCTCAGATGCCACCTGGTGATAACAACAATGTTTATGTTACCGGGAGTATAACTGAAAGATCAGTGAGTCGGAGATGGTCATAATTTAAATTTACAGCTGTGTGAAAAAGTCCTGCATGCTTTAAAGTTTATGACATTTTTTGGATAGGCCATTATTTTATGATATTTTATGCTAACTGCTATGCAAATATTCTTATATTTAAATAAATACTGGTGGTTTTTAAATGAAAGGCATAAGCTTTTTGCAATTTGGTGCTGTTTGGATGGGGACTGTGAATTTTCTTACATGCTTACAATGACTATGAAAACAGATTAACTGATGCATACCCAGTGGCATACATGTTGCAATTACTAAGGCCGATGCTAGTGTTTTGTTAACATTTTTATTATTTGTGGCCTTGAAAAGGACCATTTAGGTAACCAAACATGGTTACTAATATGAAATTGGCCAGCCCTTATTGCTTATCACCAGGCGACATCGCTTTGGCATAGACTGTATAAGCCTTTGCACGTGATCTTTGGTGACAATGTGGTGCCAGGCTGCAATAATGGATTCAATCAGCTCCTGCTTGGTCTTCGGATGCTTCTTGCTTATTTCGTAACCAATATTAGCCAACAAGTTCTCACTTGGGTTCAATTCTGGGCTCTGAGCTGGCCAATCCAGGAGTTGAACACCATGCTTCTTCATCCACTGTTGGACGGACTTGGCTCGATGACAAGGAGCGTTGTCATCCTGCAAGTAAAAGTCCTTCCCTACAAGTTGCTGAGCTGAAGGAAGCATGGTCTTTTCCAGGACTTCAACATACTGCTTGGAATTCATGATTCCCTGCACGATTTGTATCGGACCAATACCAGAAGCAGCGATACAGCCCCGGATCATCACATGCAATGGATGCTTCACAGATAGATTCAGGCAGTACGGCCTAAATTCTTCAGCTGGAAATCTTCTTGTCATACTTATTGCACTGATTCCCAGTCAAGTAGAAATTGCTCTCGTCACTGAAGATGACCTTGGCCCACTGTTCGTTGGTCCACTTGGCATACTTCTTGGCCCACGCATGTCGACAAAAACCGTGAGTGTCTGTGAGCAAAGGTTTACTTCGAGCCCTGCAGCCTTTGAGCACTCTGCCAAGCAGTCTGCGATGCACTGTGCTTGTGTAGACTTTTACATCACATGTTTCACCCCAAATTCTTGTAATCTGAGGTGAAGTGAGCTTCCTGTCAGCCATTGACATGCGTTGCAGACAGAGGTGGGTTCCTACCAGTTCGCACCAGTTCGGTAGAACCGGTTCGTCAAATCTACCGAACCAGTTAGAAGAGGTTCCATCAGTGGACCCGGAAAACAGGCCACACCTATAGAAGAGGTTCCAAAAATTTTTGAAACCCACCACTGACACACACACACAAACACACACAGAGAGAGAGAGAGAGAGAGAGAGAGAGAGAGAGAGAGAGAGAGAGAGAGAGAGAGAGAGAGAGAGAGAGAGAGAAAGGAATATTGAAAGAAAGAAAGAAAAAAAGAGAGAGAGATGAAAGGAAAAAGGGACAGAGAGACAAAAGAAAGGAAAGGGAGAGAGAGAGGGAGAGAGAGAGAAAACACATGGCCGGCAAGCCACTCCCACCAGGTCACATGACCAGCAAGCCAGTCCCACAAAGGAGGCCACACCCACAGAGTAGGTTCGAATTTTTTTTGAAACCCACCCCTGGTTGCAGAGCCCGATCTTGCCGTTTTGTCGATTGCCTTGGTCTTCCAGAGTGGAGCCTGTCATCAACGGAATCAGTTATTTGATATTTTTCAACCGCTCTGCTCACTGTGGTATGATGACATTTCACTCTCTTGACTATTTCTGTACAGGAGTAACCCTCTTCATGAAACACAATGATGTGGTGCCACTGCTCAGTACTGGTGAAAGCAAAGGCCTTCATCCTTGCCCACAGCCAGAGCTAAATTAAATTTCTTGATGCTTTTCATGCCCATTTATAGTCAGAGAGTATGACAACATTGATTGGCTCATAGATTTAGCCTCTGTGCATTTTGATTGGTCAGCCAAAGCTCGCTGCTGATTGGCTCCTTTCGATCCTAGCATTCTCGAAAATTCAAGTTGTGTTTGTTTTAACACATAAACTCACTCAAAACGTTAAAAAGACTTTGGTTATATTAATAAAAATTATGCATCTCAATCCGACTACAGAAATTTTCAGCAAAGTACTAATTTTGTGTGGTTTCTATGAGTGAAAAGTTGATTATACATCTTAATACAGCTTAAAACTGAAAGCGTGCAGGACTTTTTCACATAGCTGTACAATATCTGGCCTGGTTTACAAAGCTAAAAGAATAAAATGGATTGCATCACTGAAATTAGAAATGAGATTGCTGGTTTTGAGTACTCTCTGATATGAAGAATATTTTTTTTTAAAAAAAGTTAACGCAATAAATCTGATTTCATCCATGCTCCAAATGCAGACCTGAAATAAAGAAAATAATTTGCAAAAACTATAGTGTGAGTTTCTGGTAACATAAATCTGAAAGGAATGCAACTGGTGATGCAGGAAGCAAGGGGCTACAAACCTCTCTTTGCAGATCTGCTGAGTTGGAGAAGTTCTTTCCACGAGAGTATTCAAAATAAAAACTCCCATAATTGCAACCCCAAGCAATACATTTACAAATCTGCCATTTTATTATATTGCATATATCGATCTGGGGCTTCACTGGTTTAAGACCACATCTATAAAAACTCTGGAGAAGCCTGCAATCCTGAGAAAGGTAGAAGGAAAGAGGAGAAGAGGTCAAACATCAGTAAGGTGGATAGACTCATTTACAATAGCAATGAATGCACCATTGAAACATCTACAGGTCTGGGTGAGGGACAGTAAATCATCAAAAGAAACCTATGTGGTCATTAGGAGTTGACTGCAACTTGATGGCACACAATCAATCAATCAATCAATATCAAGCAATCAATGTAAGCTGTTTGAATCTACGCCACAGCAAATGTCCAGCACAGCCTTTCCCATCCAGATGTTCTGTATTGGGGATGTTGGGAGATAGTAGAGACATTGCAGTTAAAAGCATCTGGACGGCAACATGATATAGAAGAATGGACTCCAGGACTCAAAATGCAAATATTTATTTAAACTATTGAAAAGGGCACACAAATGAAGGTAGACAGGATTCTTGAACTGAAGGGGAAGAAACAAAGACAGGAACAACTAGGAAAAATCACTTCAGGAAACCTAATAAAAAAACAGGAGATGTCCAAGATAACTGTGTTGCTTGTCCACCGATTATTGTGGTTGCTTTTCAAGGTAGGGAAAGTGGTCAAGTGTGCCTGTTCAAGTTGTAGAAAATGCCTGGATTACACACTCCTTTTACCCTGGAAGCACGTGAAATAACAACACAATATTCTCTGCTCTCTAAAGCAACCAGCATCCAACATTATTGTTGGATACATGAGAAAAGATATGGGTAAGAAATGTAAAATTTACACAAGCCCAAAGTTTGAGAGAAAACTTTTATAAGATGTTTTATAGATGACATTTAGATCCTAAAAGCCTGTACGTATCAGAATTTACAATCTAAATGCTGGAGATGTGATTGTCTCGATGCTACATACTATCATATATGGTGGACTTGTAAAAAGGTTAAAGCATTTTGGATAAAAATATGGTGGATTATGCAAAATGTTCTTTAAAAAAGGATGAAGTTTACCCCTCAGATATTCTTGTTAGGTATAATTACTGATTGTACAGTTATAGAGACTAACCTGATTTTGCATTTAATAACGGCAGCAAGACTGTTGGTGGCACAATATTGGAAGAAGGAAGATTTGCCTATTATTCAAGAATGGACATTAAAAGTAACAAACCTAGCAGAGATGGCTAAAATATCAGCATATCTCAAGGACCACTCAAATGAGAGATATACACTGGAGTGGAGAAAATGGATTGACTATACTCAAAATAAATATGAGACTAAGAAATTCCAGATAGTTTATGACTGAAGAAACAAGGAATGATATAATCTGTTTAGAGTTAGCCTAACTAAGAGGAGTTAAAGCTCAAATGAAAGATGATACCAACTTTTTTTAAAGTTTATTTTAGAACATCTTTGTTAAAGATTTATACCCTGTATTGGTTCTGGGAAGTCAGGGGGGGGGAAGGTTGCGGGGGGGGGATTTGGATGGGGAGGGTAGGGGAGGTAAACATTAGTAAAAGTATTTTTCCCTAAAATTTTCAATAAAAAAAATAAAGCAACCAGAATCAAAGATCATATGCATAAAAGCACAGCCATTCCTGAACTTTGAACAAAATACAGCACCTAAAACCGAAGCAATGTAATGAGACTCCTCTTCACATTATACATTCACTTGATCCTACATTTTTTTCTATACCTATACTTGTCTCTTCTATTCTATTAACTAGCAGAATAGATTGATTGAATACAACTCAATAAAATATTGTACTGTAAGACTTCATGGGACATATGATGCTGATGAAAGTCTGTTTATACCACATAATTATAACTGCCTTTCAGGAGCTGACAGCATGCTTGGCTTTCAAATGGCCTGCTGTTTCCAAGATGAAGTCATCTTGGTAGGACAAGGAAAGAGATAAATCTGATTTAATTTAAACGTAAACATAGTTAAAATGGATTCAGTACAGACTGTATGATTATTCTTCGTAGGTTTTTAGAAACTTTTTCACATTACAAGTGATAATTTTACAACTAATTCTGAATGGATTCAGTGACCACATCTACATATACTCAAAAATTTGTTTAATACAATTTGTTGATGTGTCGGTGTTGACTACAGATTTGGACAAGGTGTTCCCCCCTCCCCAGTCCCTATCTCCACCATTAAATAAGAAGAACCAAAAGGTGAAGAGAAAATGCCGATGCATTTCTACATCTACATGAAGCCACTGGGTGAGATCATTCGACGGCACGGGATAAAATACCATCAATACGTGGACGATACTCAGTTGTATCTGTCCGCCCCGTGCCAACTCAGTGAAGCGGTCGACGTGATGTGCCAGTGCCTGGAGGCTGTCAGGGTCTAGATGGGGATTAACAAGCTTGTGCTCAGTCCAGACAAGACCGAGTGGCTGTTGTGTTTCCCTCCCCAAAATTTGATTAGTATTCCATCACTCAGGATGGGGGGGGGGGAAATTCTACGCCCCTCAGACAGGGCTCGCAACTTCTGAGTCCTCCTGGACCCACAGCTGACTTTAGAACACCATTTGTCGGCTGTGACCAGGGGGGCATTTGCCCAGGTTCGCCTGGTGCACCAGTTGCGTCCCTACCTGAACCGGGAGGCACTCGCAACAGTCACTCACGCCCTCGTGACCTCAAGACTGGACTACTGCAATGCGCTCTACATGGGGCGGCCCTTGAAGAGCATTCGGAGACTTCAACTTGTCCAGAATGCAGCCGCGCGAGCGATTGTGGGTGTACCTCGATACACCCACGTTACACCTATCCTCCGCGAGCTACACTGGCTTCCAATCGGTCTCCGGATACGCTTCAAGGTGCTAGTTATTACTTATAAAGCCCTTCATGGTATTGGACCTGGGTACTTGAGAGACCGCCTGCTGCCAATTACCTCCCAAAGACCCATTAGATCGCACAGGGTCGGCCTCCTCCGGGTTCCATCTACTAGCCAATGCCATCTGGCTACGACCCGGGGGAGGGCCTTCTCTGTCGCAGCTCCGGCCCTTTGGAACGAACTCCCCGCGGAGATTCGGACCCTCACCTCTCTCCTGGCTTTCCGAAAAGCCGTTAAGACCTGGCTGTGCCGGCAGGCCTGGGGTTGATGAGCTCCCTTCCCCTCTCGACAGGTGTGGTTGTTGGTTATTTTAAATGTCTATTTTGTATTTGCATGTTCCCCTTCCCGTTGGAGTTGTTCGCCGCCCTGAGTCCCTTTTAGGGAGTAGGGCGGCATATAAATAAAATAAAACTTCAAAACTTCAAACTACTTCTCATCTCTGTTTGCCTATTCAGGCGCTGAGAGCAAGAAGGAAGAGCAGTATTGCAGACAGAATACTACTGGTGAGTCAACATTGGGACTCTTGCTAAGGTGAGCCTCAATAACACCAAGCCCTTGGATATGTTTCAGAAAGAGTAAGTTATGGGTTTATTTTTAGAACTATATAATACTCCTGCTATATTTTAACATATCTCAAATGGCAGCCATGAACAGGCTTTCTTTTCATCTTAAAAACCTGCTCTGAAAGCCTCTCTCTTTCTCTCTCTCTCTGCAAACCACAAATAATACATTTAGTTATGGTAGCTTGAATCTGTGCAAGTTCTGTCATCAGTCTGATAACAAAAGCTTAGAGGACACTGGGAAGGAAATGACAGCCTCCTGTTTGTTATTCCATCCTTCATAGCTTTATCAAAGGGAACCTCATATTACATTTTCCTTTGCTTCCTACCAGCAACTGACATTCCACAAACTCAAAGTTCCGTCAGCTTTTGCTCCAAATGCTTTGTTCCATCACCGCGTTTCCAGAATTCAGTCCAGAAAGAGGACTATTTCTGAAGTGTATGTCGCACGTAAAGCTTGCCTTTATTTCTTTTCTTTCAAAAGTTTTCTTTTAAAAAAGGAAAAAATACTGTTCATTAAATTCTACTGATGAACTGAAAACTTGAAAATTCATGAACTTGGAACACTATTTATGAACTTGAAACTTGATCCCTGAATTATCTGTTCACTTTCCACCTTTAGCTCACTTCAATAAATTTTGGCTTTTCACTTTCTGCTCTTACTTTCACTGAAGCAGAAGAAATACTATGGACAGTACAATTGCCTTCTCTTAAGCAAACGTGCTGCCATCCTTGGATATTCAATGAAGCTTTGTCTGGATTTCCTGAAGTTTGGAAACAGAGCCCATGATTCCCAGAGAGTTATGGTGGAGTGCATACAAGTATTGTTAAACTTTAGATTCTGGTGGTCTAGTCTTAAAGAAGTAGAGCTACACATATATTTGAGATGTTCATGGGCAACATTCATTTTAAAATGTAGTAAATGGGATCGACTGCACTTCTCCATTCCTAGACCCTCTTCCCCCAATCCTTCTTCATCACAGTCTTCATCACAGAAGGTCTTGAGTATTTGAAATTTGAGTATTTGAAAATTTATTTATAGGCCGCCCTTTTCCCTGGGGGGACTCAGGGCGGCTCACAACTCATGGGGAGGGGGATACAAACAATAACACACAAGAACAATACATAATTAAAAATAGAGCACAACATTCATACCATTCGGGTGGGGGTGAGTTGCATTCTTTAACCCCAGGCCTGACGGGATAGCCAGATTTTAAGGGCTGTGCGGAAGGTCTGGAGGGTGGTGAGGGTACGAATCTCCACGGGGAGATCGTTCCAAAGGGTCGGAGCTACTACCGAGAAGGCTCTCCTCCGCATAGTTGCCAGTCGACACTGACTGGCAGATGGAACTCGGAGGAGGCCTAATCTATGTGATCTAATGGGTCGCGAGGAGGTAATTGGCAGGAGGCGGTCTCTTTTGTCTTTTTTGATGTAAGCTCTGACTTACCAAGCAGAGAGACAGAACAGGCAGCAATGTGAATGATGTTTTGGCTCTAAAGCTTTAGCAAACCTTTCCAATTTGAATCCAGTTTTCCAACATTGAAACATCAAGGGTTTCTTTTTTATTTACTACTCTAATTATAAAGTTTTGTCAAACATTGCTTGCAATAATTACAGGGTTTTGTTGTTTCGTTAGTCCACTTGTAGGACTAGAAAGGGATGGAGTGAAAATGATTTAAATTAAATAGTTAGGCAGAAAGTAAATATTTAAATTTAGGCCCAAACAAGTTGTATATGGACATTTAATCCCATGCACAGAGTAAATAAAAAGTATATAGTATGTAATAAAAGTATATGTAGTTTCCCACTCAGATCTGCCTTCTGTGCTGAAAGGGGCTTTGCTTCAATTGGATTCTGCACAGTACTTTCTTCACATGTTGTACCAGGGGCAGAACATTGAACAGTGAAATTCTACTACTTTTTGGAAAACAAAGACTGTTGTAAAGAGTTTGTAGATTGTAGATTGTAGATTGTAGAAGTTTATTTATATGCCGCCCTTTTCCCTGGGGGGACTCAGGGCGGCTCACAACCCAAAAGGGAGGGGGAGACAAACTTTTAACATAAAGACAATACATAATTAAAAACACAACATTCATACCATTCGGGCGGGTTACAGTCTTAGCCCCAGGCCTGACGGGATAGCCAGATTCTGAGGGCTGTGCGGAAGGTCTGGAGGGTGGTGAGGGTACGAATCTCCATGGGAAGATTGTTCCATAGGGTCGGAGCTGCCACCGAGAAGGCTCTCCTCCGCGTAGTTGCCAGTCGGCATTGACCGGCAGATGGAACTCGGAGGAGTTTGTTCAATTGCATACAGTTACATAGACTATAGTAAATCAGGCACATGCATGAACATTATATATGCCTGTAATGGTTTTCTCTTACCTTCTCTACTGGTTCAGAACTGGGAGCGCAAGCATGGTGCTTCTCAGGGGTGGGTTTCTCGCCCCGTTCCAACCGGTTGGAACGGGGCCGGCGGCATCCTCGTGCATGCGCGCAGTGCACGCATGCATACTAGCGCCTGTGCGATGCTCCAGCTGCTCCTGGAGGATCGCGCAGGCGCTGTATGCGTTCTGCGCATGCGTGGAAGCGCAGAATTCATCAAAACCGGGTAAGAAACGCGGGCAGGCGGGTGGATCCTTCGGTGTTCCCGGAAGTTACTTACTTCTGGGTTCGCTGACCCACCGGTTCACGGGGACCACCGCGAACCGCCTGAAACCCACCCCTGGCGCTTCTGCATATGTGCAGAACCTTCTGCACATAAGCAGAGCGTCCTTGATGACGTCTGGGTGGGTGGGTGGAGTCTCCAACACTGCCGCTACTGGTTCGCCCAAATCGGGGTGAACCGGTAGAATGCCACCTCTGATTTGTTTACCGGTTTTTGACTATATAAATAAATGCATACTTTTGAGCTTATACCTCAATCCTATCTACTCTAAAGCTCATCAGGAAGTATCTGAATCTGCTAATACTGAGATTACTGAAAATTACTGGATAATTGACTGATAAATTACTCCAATGTGCAGTTGGTCTAGGTCTAGGAGTTGGAGAGGGTTTTAGTTCACTGTGGTTATGGAAGCTCAGTGAAAGACTTTGGGCCAGTTGTTCTCAACTGGGTTCTTTATGAAGGATAAATAAGAGGAGTTTTATATACACTTCTTGAATTCGTATACAACAGAAAGGATGTAGATTAAATATAAAAATAAAAATCATCTAGCAGGGATTTCTGACTTCCAGTTGTCCATAGAAACAAAGCACATGAGATGAAATAAAGAGGTTCCACCACAAAACCGTGCTCGACTAAAGCGCGCTCGACGAAACCGCGTAGCTGATGTCATCACAGCGTGACGAAAAAAGCATGCTGTAAACGCTAAACCTAAAATTAACCCCTAAACCTAAACCTAACCCCCCTAAACCTAATCCTAAACCTAACCCTAACCCTAACCCTTAACCTAACCCTAAACCTAACCCTAAACCTAACCCTTAACCTAACGCTAAACCTAATCCTAACCCTTAACCTAACCCTTAACCTAACCCTAACCCTTAACCTAACCCTAAACCTAACCCTAACCCTTAACCTAACCCTAAACCTAACCCTTACCTTAACTTGAATCAGCTTGCTTTCAAAGCGCTATTTAAAGTGCCCTTTTTCCCCCGCGGTCGCTGTTGTCGCCCTGCTGATGACGTCAGCGACACGGTTTAATCGGGCACACTTTAGTGGAGCGCGGTTTTGTCGTGCCACGAAATAAAGATATCAGGCATGGATATTCATGGAGAGAGAGTTGAGAGCTCTGTTCTGGGATTTTTTAAATTTTAAAGTCTAACCATATACGTATATTTTCCTGAGGGTTATAGAGGGACGTTAAGGCTTCAGTAGAAAACTAAATTGCTCTCATATACTGTATCTGTAGTCAGCCTTCCCCTGGTCTTCTTTTACTGGGCTAACTGAGTCTTTCAATGTCTCAGGTAAAGGATTTAACCATCACTTGCTACCTGATACCTTTTGGGAAGAAAGTTTTTAGAAATATAATGAAAATTTAGGGTTGCTTTAGGTTAGGATTCTGCAATGCAAAAAGAAAAAAAGAATCTACTAGATTTCTTTCATTACTATGAATCTTAGATAAAGGCATAGTGATATGATTCAATTCCCTTTTCAGGTTATTTCCAAAAGCCTTTATATTCTGTAAATCAAAGTTTATGATATTGAGAAATAATATATACACAACTGACAGCTTAGCACAATAGGGGACGATAATCTTCTGATGTCATCCTTACTCCCAACTATACATTCCCTACAGGATTTTCCTCTTAATGTCTGATGCACATTCTACTCTAGCATTTATTAATCCCAAAGCTACGTAGCAACCAATACCAACAACTCTGTAGATCCTAACCCCGGGATGGTGAACCTACGGCATGCATGCCACAGGTGGCACACGGAGCCATTTGTCAGCCTTTTTTAAAGCCATTTTTAGAACTCCATAGGCTCCAGAGGCTTTATAGGATCCTGGGTAGGGTGAAAACAGCCTCCCTCCACCCACCCAGAGGCCTTCCGGAGGCTTCAGGAGCTTCTCTGAAGCCTCTGGAGGGCAAAAAACCAGCCCTATGGGCAAACCGGAAGTTCGGGAACGGACTTCTGGTTTGCTCGTAGGGCCGGTTTAAGCCCTCCGGAGCCAGGGGCCTTCAGGAGCCTTCCCTGAAGGCTCCGGAGGACTAAAAAGTGACTTCTGGTTTACTCATAGGGTCGTTTTCCGTCCTCCAGAGCCTTCAGGGAAGCCTCCAGAAGGCCCCTGAAGGCTCCAGAGGGTTTTAACCAGCCCTACGAGCAAACCAGAAGTCCATTCCCAAACTTCCGGGTTGCCCATAGGGCCGTTTTTTTGCACTTCCGAGGCTTCAGGGAAGCTCCTGAAGCCTCCGGAGGGCCTCCGGGGGCTTGGGGGGGATGTTTTCACCCTCCCCAGGCTCCTATAAAGCCTCTGGAGTCTGGGGAGGGTGAAAAAAGCATGCAAAAAATGAAGGGGGTCGCGCCTGTCATGCACACATGCACACTGAGGGGATTCGTGCATTGCATTATGGGTGTGGCACGCCCACACACGACCCCCCCTGTGCTTCCCCCTTATGGCATGCGAGCCAAAAAAGGTTCACCATCGCTGTCTTAACCAATATCACTGCTCATACTGATTCTATTGACAACTTACATCACAACTTATATAGATTGTGATTTTTACCCCAGCCTCTTTTTTTAACGTCCCATACGACTTTGCTCTCACTTATAGGAAATGCATTGTTTATTTTTTATTCAGGTTTATGTAGCACATCAAGTTTTAACTATGTCGTACAATGTTAACAAAACACGTTAAATCAAGATCAAAATATGATTTTAAGCAACTTCCTCCAACCTGCAAATCATATAGACCAGTGTTTCTCAACCTTAACAACTTGAAGATGTCTGGACTTCAACTCCCAGAATTCCCCAGCCAGCATTCGCTGGCTGGGGAATTCTGGGAATTGAAGTCCAGACATCTTCAAGTTGCCAAGGTTGAGAAACACTGGTATAGACTTTGAGTCCAAGAATTCTCAACAATGGCCATGCTTCAATTAATACATTTGGAAGCTACCAGCTTAGGAAAGGCAACCTTCATATAATTTGTGAAGCCAGCAACACAAAACTAAATTAGAAAACCTAAGAACCAAAAGATGTTGCTACCATTCCTGCTATGATGCCTACAACCGAAACAAACTACCAGCATGTGGGGGTGGGGGAATCACTTGAGTTTTCTCTCTTTGACGGAAGTCAGATGTTTGGGGCAGCAGCTGAGAAGAGAAATGGCTCACAGTGGATCTCTATCAGTAAGGTCAGAAATCTTCTATCCAACATTCACTTCATGTTAGCTAGAATGACATAGTTTGGAAAGGAACAAATAATTATCTTAACATTGGAATGTGGACCCAAGGGAAAAAGGAAATCAGCATAAATAAATGCAATAATGATGAAACTGTGAATAAATACCAATTACTTCTAAGACAACTCTTTCCACTAGTGTAAAGTTCTTTATCCTCTAAACCAATCATTTTTCTTGACAAGTCCAGGACTGCTGAAAACAGAGCAGTGTGCTTCACAAGGAAGGATATACAACATCCTGCTGAAGGGGAAGGAGAGATGGAAAGCAATTGTTGCCACATGTCAAAACGGCAGGTGCTGAAAGTTGGCTGAGGGCAGCCTTGTAGGCATTTTAGATCATGCAAATCAAAAACCAGGTCCTTAAAATTCTGTCACTCTAGCAGCCCACATCACTCAGAGGCTCAGCAAAATAATAATAGATTTACATTGCCATCAGGACTTAATTAGCCACAAGGACAGCTTTTAAATTAAACAGTAGAAAAACGTATCTGCCCAAATCAGTGGTGGGTTTCAAAAATTGTTCGAACCTACTCTGTGGGTGTAGCCTCCTTTGTGGGAGTGGCTTGCTGCCCATGTGACCGGATGGGAGTGGCTTGCTGCCCATGTGACCGGATATGAAGATGCCAACGACACTTGTCAGAATCACCTTAAATTACCTCACACACAGCACTGGCATGTATAAGAATATGATGTAAACTTCTCTTTTAAAAGGCATCTTTGGTTTGCGTTAAAACAACTTCAACACACGCCATGTTCTGATTGCACCCCAAACGCAGTAGTCATCCTTACCTTTCACAGAGGCACTGAGTTTTATAAATAGGAGCATGATAGTGTAGAATAATCGTATCCAAGGACCAGTGGTGGGTTTCAAAAAATTTTGGAGCCTCTTCTGTAGGTGTGGCCTGTTTTCCAGGTCCACTGGTGGACCCTCTTCTAACCGGTTCGGTAGATTTGACGAACCGGTTCTACCGAATAGGTGCGAACTGGTAGGAACCCACCTCTGGCCCAAATCCAATAAACCTTAACACAATTTTGGAACTGCAGGCAATCCGGTTGAATTTCTTTATTTAAGACTTAGTACTTTTCTTCTAGAATCTAGAAACTTTCACAGCTTTGACATCAATCTCAACTCCACATTACTTAGCCATGTTCTGTTTCCTTGTGTGACTCTATTATTTTCAACCTGAAATAAATATTTCAAGTTCCAACCCCAACAATTAGATCTTTAACATACAGCTTCTAGATTTGACTAACTAGGTTTGGTACCAGTTTCTTGATGTAGTGCATGTACATATAGAAAATACATGCACATTGGAATTCCTTTCTCCTGTATATAAAAATATTCATAATCTTGAATACCCAGCTGAGGTTGTTGTTGTATATTCTACTACTCAGAATGGCAAGACTGGTTAGAAATAGATGACACAAGTCTTTACCAACACCTGATTATGAAAGTTTTGCGAAAGTTGGTTCACTGTCTCTAGCCTTTGGTGCACAATAAAAAAAAAGATGAGATATATGTGTCTATTATGATTTTTAAAGTTAATTTGACCTTTTAGATAATTTTTATTTTATTTTAATATGATTTTATTGAATTATTTTTGACACAGAGTCTAATCACCTCAGCCATGGAAGCTCATTTTATGATTTCAGGCCAGTCACTCTCTCAGCCATTATTTCACAAGATTATTGTTGAGAAAAATGTATTTGCATTTATTAGTTTGTCAAACATGTACAGGATAGCAGGTATAAATATAAATGTGGACATGAATGAAAGAAAGAAATACAAATAAATGGGGACAGTAGGACAGAGACGATAGACACGCTGGTGCGCTTATGCACGCCCCCTTTACGGACCTCTTAGGAATGGGGTGAGGTCCAAGGTATACAGTTTAAGGTTGAAGCTGTGAAGGTTAGAGGATGCAACAACAGAGTCAGGTAGAGCATTCCAGGTGTTGACCACTCTGTTGCTGAAATCATATTTTCTGCAATCGAGTTTGTAACGGTTTGCTTTGAGTTTGTAATGATTGTTTGTCTGTATTTTTGAGGTTGAAGCTGAAGAAGTCATTGACAGGTAAGACATTGTAGCAGACAATTTTGTGTACTGTGCTTAGATCTTATCGCAGGCGGCACAGTTCCAGATTGTCTAAACCCAAAATTTCAAGCCTAGAGGCATAGGGAATTCTATTGTGAGTAAAGGAGTGGAGTACTCTTCACGTGAAGTACCTCTGGACTCGCTCAATCGTATTAATGTCCGATATACAGTGTGGATTCCAGGCAGACGAGCTGTATTCGAGAATTGGTCTGGCAAAGGTTTTGTATGCCCTAGTTAGCAATACAATGTTACCAGAGAAGAAGCTTCGCAAAATTAGGTTAACAACTCTTAATGCCTTTTGGGTAATGCTGTTACAGTGGGCTCTGGGGGTTAGATCATTTGAGATGAGTACTCCTAGGCCCTTGACAGAGTGAGGGTCGTCTACGAGGTTGTTTCCGCCCAACTTGTATCTGGTATTCTGATTTTTATTGCCAATGTGTAGGACAGAGCATTTATTAGTCAAGATTTGGAGTTGCCAATTGCGCAACCATTCAGATATATGATCGAGGTTGCTTTGTAGGGTAGTGGCATTGTCAGTTGTGTTGAATAATTTTACGTCATCAGCGAAGAAGGCACATTTGCTTTTAATATGATCGCACAGGTCGTTAATATATAGCAGAAAGAGTGTTGGTCCTAGAATGCTGCCTTGGGGGAGTTAACCGCTGTTAACTTGTGCTGGATTTGATAGAGCCTTCCCTATTTTGACTACTTGTTGCCTATTCGACAGGAATGCGGCTATCCATTTGTGTAGGGATCCAGAAATGCCATAAGAACTTAGTTTTAACAATAGTTTGTCGTGTGGAATGTAATGGAAGAAAGGAACCTATTGCACATTGCCATGAACTCCAGAATAAAAGACAAAATATAAACTTAATAATAGTTGTACCTTGACTTTTGGCAAACAAAAGGACTCAACCAATTTTCAGTAATTTTAATAAATGGCTTAATATCTAATAGATGTCTAATATGGTGTGTTGGTAAAGGAACAAATAAGAGACTAGGAAATTGTGAATTCTAGTCCTGCCTTAGGCACAAAGCTAGCTGATGGGTCACTCAACACTGACTTACCCCCCTCCCCTTTCCCAAAGTATAATAAATGAATATGGCTTAATGATACCCAGTTTAATGACTGAAAAAAGGACTAAACAGTCTGTGAAAGTAAATCTAAGATTAGGTGATAAAGCAGGCTTAATCACATTACTTCAGCATACTAAAACACAAAGACATTAAATTCTTGCAAGCATTTATGGAACATTGTGGTCTCCAGAATAAAAAAGAGAGTTGAGTCAAACATTACAACTGGCTAGAAACACAATGGTTCAACATTCTTCCCAGATATCTTCATGCCATGTAAACAGGTGGAGCTATAGCTATTCTTGATGGGTTTGGGCCATTTATGTTATACTAAGCCTTTTTCAGAACTTAATATACTTATTCTTTTTCCATCAAGAAATTAAATTGTTGCTGGTGGCATGACTCGGCAAGATTCTAAAGAATTAAAAAACACAAGGAAAAGTTGGGTTTCATAGCCACCCCACGTATGATATATCTGCTTTCTCATTAATAGTATTGGTTAGATTCAATTTCTAACCAAGAAATAGTCTTAAGACAACTATTTTTAAGGTACTTTCATCAGTAAAAAAGAAGATCCAAAACTTGAAATATTGCTTCTAGTATTAGTAGAACCAGCTAACAGAATTAAACAATAAAACTAGTATTACCTTGCATAAAGATTGGGTTATTTTTATGCCTCTCTTTTAATTAAAAAGTAATAAATATACATTTAAAAAAGCTTAGTAGTTGTTGGTTAACAAAACAGGTTGCTTTATGATGAAGTAACTAACCAAAAGACAGGAAACAGTGAGTGGGAGTACGTGAGTACATGGATGTTACTTCTAGAAATAGGACTCTTGAGATAAGACATATTTTGCGATTTCTGGTTTCATCCTACAATATAGCTGAATCAGAGGCAGTTGTTACAGCAGTTTTGTGGAAGTACAGAGGACAAAAAACAAGGAAAACTGCATTTCAAAAATGAAAACTGTTTTGTTCTCTTTCTCCCGAAGGAAATGGCTCTCCCTAAAGAAGTCGATTTAAAAAAAATTAAAAATAGAAATAACAAATATTCAAATCTGGTGTCCAATATATTTCTTTTAAATGTATAACTTTTTTTAGTTCTGATTCTTGGGCATGCCATTTTTAATATGCTGCTTTAACATCCCATTTTGCAGGAATCCATTGGCACTGTTTATCTAGGACAGTATTTCTCAACCATGGCAACCTCAAAATGTGTGGACTTCATGCTGGCTGGGGAATTCTGGGGGTTGAAGTCTACACGTTTTAAAAGTTGCCAAGGTTGAGAAATACTGTTCTATAGTGTGCATAGATAAAGCCTCCAAATCTGGTGTTGCATTTGGACCTTAATTCCTTTAAATAAGAAGAAAAACACAGGAAACAATATGAGATTTGACACATATAGCCCAGGATCTATTGCACAGTTTTGCCATAAGTGCATTATTATGCTGGTCCCTTCAGCTCTTCGGGGACTACAACTCGCAGAATTCCCACCCAACACACCAGAGGTGGGTTACTACAGGTTTGCACTGGTTCGGGCAAACCAGTAGTAGTATTTTGGCCTTGGTTGCAGAACTGGCAGTGACCCAGGCTGGCCACGCCCCAAACTGGTTTCCCGGTTGCCGGCATGGTTTTTAGTAATTTTTTCTTGTTCTGTGCATCCGCAGAACAATTTACAGTCAACTGTACACACACACACACACACACACACACACACACGAAGCGAACCGGTAGCAATGCCGGCAGCAAACCACCCCTGCAACATACCCAGTTTCCAACTCACCTGAAATTGGAAAGTGTAAAAACAGGGCAAGATGCATTATGGCACAAGTGAAAAAGTGCAGCCAAAAGCCCAAAAGGGTTGCATGCTGGAGGGAAAGTGGAATTTGATGCTGCAGTGTTAAGAAAAAAATAGGAGGGAGCTCTTAATTGAAGCCATATTTCTCCAAACCCACACTTTCTGGCAAAATAACAGCATGAACATACAATCTCAGTAGATAACAATTCTTTCTAGATTCTTGGTACTTGGGAAAGAGCACATATGGCCAGAGAGAGAGGGGGGTTGTTGTTTCAATGTTTACGGCTGGGAGATTTTAAACTCTGCCTGCTTCATGCTAAACAGGTAACTATAAACAGATGTCAGAAGGGCAAATCTGGTGCACTGATTGGATTACTATTTTTGTTTTAGGGAAGGGAAGGAAAGGGGGAGGGGGGAAAGAGCAAGGAAAGAAAGAAAGAAAGAAAGAAAGAAAGAAAGAAAGAAAGAAAGAAAGAAAGAAAGAAAGAAAGAAATTTATGCCAATTGGCAATGCATGTTATACTGTGAATAGCTTGCCTAAACTGCCTTTTTTTTGTTTTGCTTCTGTACAAACAGTGTGAAACCAGCTCTTGACAGATACCTGCCATTATTTAGACCCTTCATCTCTTTAGTGGGTCACCAGGTTTTAATCACCAGTGCAAAAGAAGGAGGCCTGGATTGCAATTGACCTGCTGGTTATGGGTGGTCTTAGCCCAGCCATAGGAACCATAAACCTCAACATACTAATCATGACAGAAACAAAGAGTCAATCCTACCCCAGACAACTGTTTGTAGTTTCATCTTTGGAGAAAGCTGCAGCCCAGAATTTGCTGAAAGAGTCACTGCTTGCCGTTTCAGAGCATTTGATCTCTGCCTACCGCAAGGGGTCTTTGAGGGTGAGGTCATATGGCTCGCATATGAATGAACCCAGAGATTTCAACCACCCATTGCAGACAGAGATTCTGTACTAGGACTTGCTCCCTTCAGATCCAGTACTGGTGGCTCTTAATCTGTTCAGGTGACCCCTTCAAGGGCAAGCCAAGAGAAAGTAGCAATAGCAATTAGACTTATATACCGCTTCATAGGGCTTTCAGCCCTCTCTAAGCGGTTTACAGAGTCAGCATATTGCCCCCAACAACAATCCGGGTCCTCATTTTACCCACCTCGGAAGGTTGGAAGGCTGAGTCAACCTTGAGCCGGTGAGATTTGAACAGCCGAACTGCAGAACTGCAGTCAGCTGAAGTAGCCTGCAGTGCTGCACTCTAACCACTGCGCCACCTCGGCTCATAGTAAGTAAGTAAGTAAGCTCACTTCAGCCTAGACAAGAGGAACTACAAGACTGACAGTTAGAACTCCAGTAGATCTCAAAATATATTCAAACTTCTTCACAGGGAATGAAACATTAACTGTTTACTTTATAAAATGTGTGACCCAGTAGCAGACTGAAAAGTATCCCTTAATTAGATTTTACCTGTACTAAATAGTTTTAAGTAATATTTAACTACTGCTGTTTTAACACTCTGAAAAATAAGACCATTCCAGCTTCCTCTTAACACTTACACAAAGACAGAGCAAGGTTTGACAAAGGACTAACCCCCCCCCCCCAAATTCCTTTAACCATCTGACACAACCTATTCCACATTAAGATAAATGACTGATGGATGTTCCTCTGGCAACCTTACAGTGGAAGAGTGGATGAAACCAGGAAAATTCACCATTAAAACTGTAGGAACGTCACCACACCCTGGCTTCATTATTAAAGCAGAATAGGGCTCAGCAAAATATGTTTTTCTATTTCTCTATCCCTTCAAGGCAGTCATGAGGAAGAGCCCAAAGCCAAAGTTCATAATTGATGTACTGCCACAATAATGCTAGTCTTAGACTAACAAGGGCCCACTGTGAAGATGAAAACCGCCAGATAACTTGGCATGCTCAAGTTGGCAAGATGTGATGATGCTTTGGCAGGGTAGCTAGCTATCATTAGTAAAACCTCTCTTGTCCCATGTTAAAGATCAATAACCCAGGCAGGTTATTAAATAAGCAGGAGGCCTAACACAAACAACAAGTATCCTGATCTTCTAGCAAGCCTTGTTAGATCTTTCCTACAACAGAGAAATATACTATTGGCCAAGGGCATAAGAGTAATGTGGCCAAACTCCTGTAAACAGGAAAATGACAAGGCAGTGCTAAAGAGCTGTACTGGACTTATGATTACACATCTAAGTCAAAGGCAAAAATGAATACTCATTTATTACGGTAGTGCGTGGCTTATTAAGACTTCTAAGCTCTTTCCTACTAACCTAAAGGACTCATAAGACTCTTAGTATATGCAACTGGTAAAATGAGCCCTCATCTATTAAATATCTTGTAAGAAATGAATGTTGACTCTTAATATTCAAAGCAGCATATGTTAACAAAATATTTTTACAAAATACTCACTTCCTCTTTATATGCGTGCACCGAATGTTTGGTTTTTTTTTTGAGGAAGTTAGAAAGATGTAGGAACTGACACTCTCAAACTTGCAGATCATCATAGGAAAAAAAAAAGAGTGAATTGGTGAATTAGTCAAAGTTCTACTGAAAGACTAACAGTGACCTAACTACAAGGTTTAGGATTAGGCTACATTTCATAATGTTCATTCTCTGTTGTCTCTGAACAACAGTATAGCATTTGAGAGCCATTTCCCAAAAGAATAGCCCATTCATTACTATAAAAACCTACGTAACTATTCAGTCCAGCTTTCTCAAGCCTGTTATCTTTCCCAGGTTTGAGACTAGCGCCAACTAGCCCAGCCAAATGGCACATAGATAGTTCCAATTCTTGCGCTTATTTATTCATTTAGATCTATATGCGCTTATTTATTCAGATCTATATACCACTCGAATCAAGACTCTACTTACAAATGCTGCAGAAGAACATTCTGCATTCTCAGAATAATTGTAAAATAATTTTTTATCCAAGACGACATGCTTTTTCTAAAATTATGCCTTTGGCGCGAATAGTGCCATGGTATCATTTAGTCACTAAATGGCAATCAGCTCAACTGTAGTTGGGTGAGTCAGGAGTTTTCTATTTTAGTTCTTGCTAACAGAAATAAAGAAATAAATTTAGCTGGCTTGTCACCTAAGTATATCTTCTAAATCTTCTTTGCCACCAATTGCAATGCATTCAATTTTAACTAAAAATGTGGAGGGGGGGGGAGATTGTTTTAGAAATAATGTTTTATTCAACTAAACATGAATAATCTTGAATAATCTGCTAACGTATATTCCAGTGGATGACATTTCTATTATTTCCTCAATACTATGTTTTATTTTAGGAGTTACGATTGCATTATTCATTTTATTACGTAGCATAGAATATTGAATGCTCTACATGTATCTAAGAAAAATACATGCACAGGATCAATCAGTATTTATTGTCTACATTTCTTAATCACATGATAAGAAACTTCAAGTATACTGTCAAGTTTCACCCAATCTATTCCTGTACAAATGGTTTTTCTTGCCTCAGTATAAAATCTTACTTTTATTCATATTGAATTTAATTTTGTTAGATATTTCATTTCATTTTATTTGTCTTGTATGCCGCCCACTCCCGGAGGACTCCGGGCGGCTCACAACAGACAAGGGAAGGGGGATAAATAGACAAAGACAACATTTTAAAA
Organism: Thamnophis sirtalis; assembly: GCF_051295495.1. Taxonomy (NCBI): domain Eukaryota; kingdom Metazoa; phylum Chordata; class Lepidosauria; order Squamata; family Natricidae; genus Thamnophis; species Thamnophis sirtalis. The sequence goes on along the minus strand of NW_028261381.1, from coordinate 9,356,735 downwards.
AAGACGCAACATTCACAATTTCCGTGGGGCTGGATGTTTCACAAGCCCCCCGGCCTGCTGGAGCAGCCAGGACTTGGTGGCTTTGCGGAAGGCCGGGAGGGTAGTAAGGGTCCGGATCTCCACGGGGAGGTCATTCCAGAGGGCTGGAGCTGCAACAGAAAAGGCTCTCCCCCGGGGAGTCACCAGCCGGCATTGGCTGGCAGATGGAATCCGGAGGAGACCTAACCTGTGAGATCTAATCGGTCTCTGGGAGATAATCGGCAGGAGGCGGTCTCTCAGGTAAGACACAGATAAGACACAGTGTTCAAATCTGTCAAGATCCTTCTGGATCTTGAACCTATCTTCTGGGGTGTTGGCTATTCCTGCTAGTTTAGTGTCATCTGCACATTTGATGAGTTCCCAATACATCCAATGCAATATTCTATTAATGTTTATTCTGAACATTAAGGATGCTTTTGAAATGCAGGTAGGCTCAAACTATGCAAGGGGACAGTGATAGATACTGGGCCTGTCTCCTACATATCCATGTTTTCACTTTTAGCTGAAACAGGATTTCATTTGAACATAAACAGGACTTCCTTATTCACCTGCTGTTCTGTATAAATATTTAAGGCAGAGGTGAGGAAATATGTTTTATGATTTATGGACTTCAACTCCCAGAATTCCTGAGCCAGCCATGCTCATAAAAACGTCATAGTTCCCCACCCCTGATTAAAGCTAACTCTTGTCCATCCCAGGGATGTTGTGGCCATTGAAGTCCAACATAATTTCACAGCCTCAGATTAGGGAAGGCTGCTTGACAGGATCAAGGAACCTGACAGAGGTAGAACTATTTTTCATTTTCTTTCCTCCCCAACCCCCAATTACTTGCATAGGGATTATTCTTTATACTATTTATGCTGTTTGTACTTTTTCTCATGGATTGCACCAGTGAGCCTAAAACCAATTTTGTTATATACTTGATGTACAATGACAATAAAGACTATACTCTACTAAAAACTATGAAATGTCACTGATACATGAAAAAAATTGTCTTCTTATCCTAAAGGAAACAAGGTTGGACCACTGATCCTGAACTTGATGGGGCATCCTATTTTTCTGAACTATGAGTTACTGATGTCACATATAGTAATTCCTACCTTTTCACTATGGCAACATGGTAAAACAAATATAGACGTTTTGTACATTTCTTTTTGGACCATACATTTCCATAAACCTGGTTCCTTAATATGTAGATGGGTTTATGATGTTTGTAAGTCTACCTTAAAAATTACACTTTACTAGTACCACTGAAGCACACCCAAGTTTTGGGGCAGACGTGGGTTCCTACCAGTTCGCACCTATTCGGTAGAACCGGTTCATCAAATCTACCAAACCGGTTAGAAGAGGTTCCATCAGTGGACCCAGAAAGCAGGCCACACCTACTGAAGAGGTTCAAAAATTTTTTGAAACCCACCACTGACTTGCATGCTTCAATGCCAGAGTTTCTGACCCAACATGACTGGAGGAGGAATTCTGGGAGTTGAAGTCCACAAGTCTTAAAGCTGTCAGGTTTGAAGACCCCTAGTTTTTTTCCCCTAAAGGGTTAGGGGTGCAAGGATCTTGTAACTTGACAGCTTTAAGACCTGCATGCTTCAATGCCAATAGCTACTTGGACCGACCTAAGTACTAATTCATAATTTCATATCCGGTCACATGGGTGGCAAGCCACTCCCATCCGGTCACATGGGTGGCAAGCCACTCCCACAAAGGAGGCCACACCCACAGAGTAGGTTCGAACAATCTTTGAAACCCACCACTGGTTTGGGGGGAAATTATTAGATGGCTTGTTTTTGACATAGATCAATCAGCTTGATCCAAGAGGAGGAAAGAAGAATTTAATTTAATCTGCAATTCCCTGACAAATCAGACTCCATTCATGATTCCCAAATGTTCAGGCTGGTTAAAGCTGCAGTGGGGATTATGTTGCCATTTTAGAGAAGGAACCATGTTATAAGAAAGCTATAAGCAAAATTTACCTGCCTCTCTAGACTCATCCGAAAGGCATTCGTTATAAGGTCAGATGTGGCCTTGAGTTTACCAAGGGGACATCTATGAATGCTTACACAGTATAAGGTTCCCATCTATTCAAACGTTGGCATGACAACCAAATCCCTCTGCTGCAGTTAGGTGGAAAAGGTTACAAGTCACACATTAAGCACAAGAAAAAAAGGACCTTAAGAATCAAGAGTTTTGGTGAATGACATTTATATTTGGGGAAAGCGCGACCTGGCCCAGCATGCACACCTAAACAATGGATACACATAATGTATCAGACTTCTATATAGATTGCTGCACTTCCCTATTTGAAAAGCAAAGTTATTTAGCTAATTATTTTCTGGGAGAGGCACATATTTTGATTAGATTTCTTTTGGAACAGCCATTTGATAAACACAGTTAATTTTAACTCTTCCTTCCTTGAGGCTAAAATATAAACACAAATCTTATCGGCAAGGCTCCGAGGGGATGGTGGCAATCATCCTATTCCTAATCCCGAAGCTCTGAAAATGTCATAAAAATACAGAGATTCTCCGAAATTCTGCGTTCGAAAAAGCAAACAATGAACCGAATAAAAAAGAAAAAAAAGGCATTTTTAAAAGCATAATTTACTCTGGCTAGCAAGTTTATGGAGTTCACATTTTTGTAAGAGACTGAATTTTGACCACAGGCTACAGAATGGCTCCGAAAGAGAAAGAGAGAGATCTTTAAATGCAAACAAGAGATAAATGGCTTGTCAGCTGGACTTTATGCTAATAGTAGTATCTGTGGTGAAAAGGGCTGTTGGGCTAAACTCCTGCTTCTGGGCTTTCTACTGGCATCTCCTTGCCCATTGGGGAGCAGAGTGTTGCGTGAAATAGGCCTTCGGTCATATTGACTATCGTGCTTCCTCTAGGTTTATCTAACCCTGACTGTGTTGACAGAATAGTAATGAAAAAAGGGTTTAATATCCCCTCAGTGATGGTTTGGTTATACCAGAATACAATATACTGTAAGTCACCGGAAATCACGAATGGTTTCTGTCAAATTTAGGATCATTTTGGTTTCTTGAACATATTATAACATACCTGTTACCCATGGAACAGGTGCCCATTTATTAGGAGTAGAAATAACTTTAAAGTTATTTCTACTCCTAATAAATGGGCACCTGTTCCATGGTTCAGGTGGAATTAAGTACCATAATCTAAGAGCTACAGCTTAAAGCAGTGTTTCTCAACCTTGGCGACTTTAAGTCCCGTGGACTTCAACTTCCAGAATCCCCCAGCCAGCATAGCTGGCTGGGGGATTCTGGGAGTTGAAGTCTACGGGACTTAAAGTCGCCAAGGTTGAGAAACACTGGCTTAAAGAATATTTAAATTCAGCTTGAGGGTTGATCATTTTACTCCAGGTTGAACTCATTTTATGACTTCCTAAACCATAGTCTGATGAGGCAAGGATATTACATCTCCCACAAATAAGATATATTCTGCCTTTCTGTTTTTAATGGCTCATCTACAACAGGTGGAATATAACAGATATTGGAAGGGACGTTGGAGATCCTCTATCCAACCCCCTTGCTCAAGCAGCAGACCCTATACAATTCCAGACAAATGGCTGTCTAATCTCTTAAAAACCTCCAGCAATGGAGCATTCACTCCAGGTGGCGCAGTGGTTAGAGTGCAGCACTGCAGGCTACTTCAGCTGACTGCAGTTCTGCAGTTCGGCTGTTCAAATCTCACCGGCTCAGGGTTGACTCAGCCTTCCATCCTTCCGAGGTGGGTAAAATGAGGACCCGGATTGTTGGGAGCGATATGCTGACTCTGTAAACCGCTTAGAGGGGGCTGAAAGCCTTATGAAGCGGTATATAAGTCTAACTGCTATTGCTATTGCTATTGCTATAGAGGTTATTCACTCACTCCATTATCCACTCACTCCAAAAATACAGGTAGTTGTCAACATGCAACCATAACTGAGACCAAAATTTCTGTCGCTAAGGGAGATATTTGTTTAGTGAGTTTTGCCCCATTTTACGATCTTTCTTGCCACTGTTGTTAAGTGGATCACTGTGATGAAGTTAGGAACACGGTCCTTAAGTGAATCTGGCTTTCCCATTGATTTAGCTTGTCAAAAGGTCACAAAATGTGTTCACATGACCCTGGGGCACTGCAAACGTCATCAATATGAGACAGCTGCCAAGCATCTGACTTTTGATCATATGACCATGGGGATGCGGCAATGTTTGTAAATTGAAAAATTGCCACAGGTCACTTTTTTCAGCGCAGTTATAATTTTGAACAGTCACTAAATGAAGTGTTGTATGTCATGAACTACATGTAACATGGGAGGATTAATAATGGAGGATCATAGTGATCCGTTTGTGTGAAAACATGATTTTTGTTTTGGATTAGAAGTCAAGCACATGATTACTATTTGTAACTCATGATTGGGTTTGGTGAAATATGTAATCTCTCCTCTTGTGCTTTATTCAATAAACCATAGAGGAACCAACCACAGCATAATGAAGCATGCAAAACTAATCAATGTGTGTGGATCAGTGGTGGGTTTCAAAAATTGTTCGAACCTACTCTGTGGGTGTGGCCTCCTTTGTGGGAGTGGCTTGCTGCCCATGTGACCGGATGGGAATGGCTTGCCGTCCATGTGACCGGATATGAAGATGCCGACGACACTTGTCAGAATCACCTTAAATTACCTCACACACAGCACTGGCATGTATAAGAATATGGTGTAAACTTCTCTTTTAAAAGGCATCTTTGGTTTGCGTTAAAACAACTTCAACACACGCAATGTTCTGATTGCACCACAAACGCAGTAGTCATCCTTACCTTTCACAGAGGCACTGAGTTTATAAATATGAGCATGATAGTGTAGAATAATCATATCCAAGGACCAGTGGTGGGTTTCAAATTTTTGGAAGCTCTTCTGTAGGTGTGGCCTGCTTTCCGGGTCCACTGGTGGAACCTCTTCTAACCGGTTCGGTAGATTTGACGAACCGGTTCTACCGAATAGGTGCGAACTGGTAGGAACCCACCTCTGGTGTGGATCTAGTATGAATCTGTGAATTACATCAACAGGATTCTCATTCTGAAAGCACCCTACTCTAACAATTATCTACACAGCTTTACCAATGAATATATATGATTTGGGTATTTTCTTTGGAAGTTTTACTAGTTAAACAGAATTTTCTTGTCACTTGTAAAATAACATGTTTGTTTCATCATAGAATCAATAGAGCCGAGGTGGCACAGTGGTCAGGGTACAGTACTGCAGGCCACTTTAGCTGACTGTGATCTGCAGTTCAGCGGTTCGAATCTCACTGGCTCAAGGTCGACTCAGCCTTCCATCCTTCCGAGGTGGGTGAAATGAGGACCCGGACTGTGGGGGCAGGTTGCTGACTCAATTTGCTAAAAAAAAATTGTAAACCGCTTAGAGAGGCACATTTATTTCTGGCTAAGCATGTAGTAGCACTGCATTCAGATTCATGGATTGAAGGAAATCCAGGGGCATGGTGTCTTGTAACATGTGTCCCAAGAGTCAATTGCAGAAGTTCTTGCATCAACCTCCATGTAACACTTACAAGCAGGATGTTTACACAAACCACAAGTCTCTTTTCTCCCTAAAAAGCAGAAATTAGTTCTTAACAGGACAACAGAAATGGGCTTTTGCTGAAGCACCACCAGCCTTAAGTAGCAAATGTGGAGAGTATAAGCTAAAGACATCTGGCAAAAATCAATCAATTCAACAAGATGAACGTGTAGTGTCTGCTGTGACAGCTGCGATAAGCCACAAGTGTGCAACTTTTGAGGGGTGGAGAGCCGATATAGATTTGAATTGCTTGTAGGTAGTCATGCTGGAGCCAGAACAAAAATGTAATTTAAAATTTGATTTACATTTAAATGTGTTTAAAAGAACTGTTGTCATTTTGTCTTATCAAGAATAATAATTTGGGAAGAATTTTGGCATCTGTTTAGAGTCACAGCTAAGATAATGGGCATATTTGTATCACACAGAAGAGATTACGTAAGTCTATTTGTAAGGGAGACAATTTAAGCATGCCTAATGTTTGGCTGTTGAATGTATGATAATTTAATAGAAAAGCATATCTTTCTAAGGACCTATTTTATTGTGGCCATTGAATTGTCCACAAGAGTGACTGGATTCATATATTATACTGATCCATGATCTGGAATAAACTGAGTGATACACAAACTCCTCTACTAGGCTGGATGTAAAATTTTCGTTCTATTCATGCTTTTTCCATTGACAGAAATTTTATTTAATTTGCCATTATTTCTCTCCTCCCCGCCCCCCGGCCGCTTTGCTATTTGAAAAAGGTTAACAATGATAATTCAAAAAAAAATATTGAAGTACAATGGTTTCAAAAGGAAGGCGGGGTAGAGGATGGACCAGTCTATCGAAAACTATTAATCCTGAAGACTGAATTTAGCACTCCTCCAAATACCAGCAAGGGAATCAAGGGTGGGAAAATGGTATGCCTGTGTCTCTGCTCTACTAAGCACCCAATGGGCATCTGGTTGCCCATTTTCTGAGGAGCAAAATACTGGACTAAGATGACCAACCGAGCTCTTCTTGTCAATATTCAAAAGCCCAACATGTCTAATTTTATTGCAATTGGTAGGGATGGAAACAGACTCTTCCCCTACCTCTTCCACCACTCTCTTTTGCTCCCCAGGATTGGCTGTTCCCTTTTATAACCAATGAAAAAGCTCCAGGGAATCAGAAGGCCTCCTATTTGGGGTGTGGTGCCGGAACCAGCTCAGGAAAAGCAGAAATTCTTTCCTTTACCTTCCAGAGAAGTCTTAGATTAAAACTAATTTGCTTATGACTAAAATATTAGTTTGCTTACTCATGGTTTTTTTTTTAAATAAATCACAACATGCTACCAAAACATGATTTTTACAGAATGCTAAACCTTAAAAGTTATTCATTTAGTTTGGATTTACTATGTTGTGCAAACTCTAAATATATCTGTCTGTCTGTCTTCTCTCTCTCTCTCTCTCTCCCTCCCTCCCTCCCTCCCTCCCTCTCTCTCTCTCTCTCTCTCACACCCAGTTCTAGTGGCTTTGGGCAACTTAAATAAAATCACATCTGAAGAAAAAAATGACAAATACCATTCATCATCAAGGCTCTTTAAAAATTTTAAACCCTTATGACTAATTATCTGAAAAATCTGGCTTCAAGAAAAAGTCTAAGCATTGAAATGACATCTAAAGCCCAAACACCTTT